>NW_017299509.1:561848-568789 GCF_001594075.2 Trachymyrmex cornetzi
GCTCGCTGCTGCTCTCCCTTCCACCCTTACACCGTCGCCCACCCTCCACCCGGTTCAACGCTCTACCGCAACCCTGGGAAAACCCTGGAAAATCCAGCGGCGTGCACCTAACTTCACCGTGCCGTATATGTGTGTGTGTGTGCGTGTATGTATGCATGCATATATGCTGCACGTGCGTGTGCCGGTGACACACGCAAGCAGAGGTTGCGTGTAGCTACCGGGTGTCCCGGAATCATGATCGCTTTCTTTCCTCAAAGGATTTATTAACTGCTCCTAATGGGGAGCAGAGAAATTTTTTTCTACGAACACATAAATAATACGACTTGCATTTTTTTCTTTTCAATTAAAATTAAGGGAATCCTGAAGTAGGACATACGAAACTCGAAGAAAAGTAATACCTTTTCAAACGTTTGAGGGGAAAAGAATCCATTCCGACTTGATAGCAGAGTTTTTAGGTAAAAAAGAAAGGACTTTTGGAACACCCCATAGGCGATGTTGCGTACGAGCGCGTATACAGGCGCCGCGGGAGGTATGCGTACGTAATGGGCATCGGCCAGGCCGTTAGCGCGAAAATTGTTTATTTAAAGCCCGAGCGGATGCACGCGCGCACGGGGATGGTCGCGCGTGCGCCGCGCGTGCACGCATTGGAAATTGCATATGTAAGAACGGTGAACGTGAACGCACGTGAATGCACCGTGCGCCGATTCATTCCCAGTATCATCGAGATCTCTAAAGAGAAGGAAATGGAGAAAATTTGCAAGAAACTCGAAACAATGGAGAAAATATGTATAGGAAAAGGTCAAGAAAATCGCGGGTGTAACTTGTAGAATTTCTCGCTACAGCGGATCAGGATGAGAAAAGAATCAATCGACAGACGACATCTAATTACAGTTTAAAGAAGTATTGTTCTGTTATTAACCTGTGAAAGGATAATAAAGTTAATGCGTATGTTCAGGAGAGTTCAGTTCTCTCTGATCATTCGGATTATAAAGATTATATTACAGTCCTAACTATGAATGTGCGTCGTAACTACCGCCTAACGTAATACTTTCTCGGACGGTGCTTTTTCCGATTGATTCGCACAAATAAAGTAACAACCTATCCTAGTTACCATGCTCGTGATTAACAATGTGCGTTAATAGTACCGCACCTGCGTTTACTTATGTACGCGTTTCCCGATATATCTTATATTGTCATTACGTCGGTACGGGCAAATATTTGATCGCGATACACTCGGACGAAAGCAAACGCCTCCAGCTATTATGGCAGTGTAATAATCGGGCGCGTAAACCTGCAGGTAGCCGTGCGTTTATATTATATATTACGCTACATTACATTAAGCATGTTGTATGCGTACAACGCGCCCACCGCTGATAAGCGCACGGACTCGTGCAGGTTCACGTAAATCGCGAGGGCCCCGCCAGCGATACGTCGTGCATGGGGGCGCATTAATACGCACGTGCTTGCCGTGCGTGCGCTTTGGCAGTTGCATCGAAGATAGCTCTCTCCCTCTGTTCGTTGTCGGTGATCAAACTGCGCGCGAATCCAAGAAAAGCAGGGAATTCATCTGTATCTTCGATCAGGCATCGTTACAGTCCTTTCGTTAGTTAAACGAATCAAAATTATTACTCGGTTGAATATCAGAGGAATAGTCGTAACCAAATCCCTTGAGTTAAATAACATTTTGGTTACTTTTTACTTTCAAAATGTAAATAATTTCTGTAATTACTTTCAAGGTAAACAACGTCGATATTAACGTATGCACTTGGTAAATAATAGACTAAATTTGAGTCAAATTTAATATACTTTCTTGAGTTTAATTGTTTTACCCCACTGTTTTAGTTAAATTAAATTAATATATGACATATTGAGTAGTGCCGACCTATAGAAATGATCAAAATTAACTCAAATTCGGTAGAATTTGACATTATGAATTTAACGATGTAAAGTCTTACCCGTTGGATCCTGATATGTATAGGTATTAGACAGCTTTTCTTATCGATATAAATATCTCTTTTCAACTTTTTGAACTTTTCGTAAATACGTTTCTTTAGCAGATTAGTATTCTTCTGTTTTTAATAGAAAAATTGGCACGTCACGCGGGGACCGCGACACAAAGGACCCAATTATTTCGGCATACTTCTCTCGGGAGTGAGTTTTTTTTTTGTACGAAATTGATGAAGATTTTTATGTCCGCGTTGTGCCGCATATAAATCATATTAAAATGTATTAATCGACGTTGCGAGCAAGGCAAAAATAAACATGTAGCGTATGTACATGGGGTATGTGCCGTATTAAAACTGTAGGTTTTATACATCCGCGCTGTGGGTGATTTATGCGCGTTTGCAACGGCTCTCTCGTTGTGTGCTCATCGATGCAGGCTTCGCGATTTCAGATCCCGGGTTCTCCGGTGCAGAAAAAAAGCGCGAGATGAGGGCTCGGGTCATGGGTCGCCGCTAGGCTCTCCACGAGCTTTTCCCGGATCCGCGAATTTGACCATTCGTAATGTTCGTTTCAGTTCATTTACGAATCCCAGTTTACATTTATCGCAAAATCCTGATTACGCAATAATCAACGCAAAAAAGTTAGCTCTATTAACTTAGCGTTTATGTTTCGCGTTTTTACTCCCTTTACGCGATGAATCGTCCAATTTTTTTTTTCCTTTTTTTTCGGAACGATGGCCCTGAACGATAATCGCTCCCGGCATTCACCTCCTGTCTCCCATTTTTCTCGCCGACTCTGATTTTCTCGTTGACTTGATAATTACTCTCCTCGAAGCGCGTCTAAGACGAGGCGCGCGCAAAGCGCACTCGATTTTCCCGGGGCGGGTATAACATTATGCAATTTTATGCGGAAACTTCGAGAGACGCAAAGGCGAGGCTCGCTTGCAAGACTATGGTAATGGTGTGGGTTCGTTAGCGCCACGATTGTCGGACACATTGGTGCTCGTTTATACGGATGTTCGGAATTCGAATTGCGAATTCATGTCCTGGTAGAAGTACCTGTCAGAGGCTACAAGACTCTTCCTTTGCTCGCGCTTTCCATTTGTTATTATTATGACTTTACAGCTTAACGCTCTCGTCACGAAACACCTTTCATTACTATTTTTATAGTTATGATCGCATCACTCGAATGCTTTCCTTTAAGGTGCGAAGTAAATTAGATTAATTTATCGTAATAAAATTAGTTTTTTTTTTGTTTGTTAAAATATACGATGAAATATACGATAAAAGTGTACGATAGAATCACTCACAGAAGTGATTTCCAGGTCCAGCATAGTGATGTCCTTTATAAGCTGCGAACAGTCCGGGATTGATACCAATCTGTAAAGTAAGACAAATATGCCTCGTTAGAATATTTGAAATATTTCTAGACATCATTTTATAACACTAATAATAAAGTCTGAACTGAAATCGCGAATATATGATTGCATACGCGTTCGCGCTAGCTGCAGACAGGATTGTTTTATATTGTTATTTTAATTAGCCACGTTGATAATACAAAAACAAACGGATGTTCTTAAGTCTCTCGCGTCGACGTCGCTGTATTTGTTCCGCTTTGAAAACTCCTCGGATCCTCCCTCCTCTTCCCCTCGTCAAGAAATTATTTATTACTCATACTTATTTTCATGTTTCGAAACGGTGAAATTACTGTCTCTTCATATCTTCGACTTTTCGCCGAGTTTTTCCAAACGAGGAAAAACGCCGAGGAAAGGCGAGTCGCTCGCGTCACGCGTTGTTGTCGACGTAATTAATTTCGCTTTCTACCTATTGTCAAAGCTAAGTTCGAGACTTTGGAGAAAAACGTTCACTCCACCAATGTTTCTCTCGTTTAACACGTGGGATGTTATAACAAAATGCACGCGTAAACAGGAATGAAACTCGATTGTAAATCTGTATACTGTTAATTAAAGTAGACTGTGGCATGATTGATTATGTATATAAATGCAATATGATGAAAACTAATGGCAAATTATGTTGATGATTCGAATTTAATAAAAGCATACGATGAATAAAACTTTATCGAATCTGTACGCGTGTCTTTGAAAAATAATATATTTTTAACGGTAGAAAATGTGCCGTCCAATCGTGATTATAAATAAAAAAGAAAAAATATATAATAAAATCAAGCATATATTATGGAAATATGGTTTGAATGTGCTACATGCATAATGTTTAATTTAGCTCCCAAAGCTTCCAAAAAAGCACATTCAACGAGAAATTGCGTGCGCCCATATTATACGCGACAAAATTAATTTCGCCATTACGAAGGCAATACCTACTTCAATGGAGCATTTTTAATCTGCAAAATACAAAATTCCAAGCTGCTCATCTTTCGTCTCGCTTGCTTCAGCAATTCTTCTATTCGGTTGTGAAAGAGAGAGAGATATATTTATTAAACACAATTAAAAACTACTGTATTATTAATATGTTTTATTCGTCGATGAATAGGAACGGGACAAATATATTTGCATCTCTGAGCAATTCTACTGTAAGATCTCATCTATCGTCACCTACTTTCAATACTCTTTCCAATTTTACTCGATTTCCTATGAATATAACCGCGTCAGCAGATTGCATTGGAACAATGAATTCTTTTTCAAAATGAAAAATGGGATAATTGAAACCTTTGAACATGTGGAACAAAGCGATGATTCTCTGATGTTGAAATTAACAAATCTTTTTCAATGATTTTCCGAGCATTGAACGAATACTTATCTCTTTTCAATGATTTTATAATAATTTTAATATCGCCATTAAAAAAAAAAAAAATGGATGCGTAATGTAATAATTCCAATTTGCTCGACATTATTAAATAATATTAGCGGTTATTTTAATTCATCTACGCTTAGTTAATTTCCTACGTTTTCTCTAGTAAAAGGGCTTTCCCGTTTCGTGCCGTTTTTCGCGTAAACTGAATTAATTAATTAAACTTAATCTCGCGCGCGCGCGCGCGCGCACGGCGATACACGCTGCACTTCCGTACGTATTCCAGTGTCTCTAAATTGAGGAAGAGAAAGAGGAAGAGGAGGGATCGATTTTTCTTTCCCCGTTTCGCGTACGACTTCACGTGCGCGCTTCTTACTCGCGATTATGCAACGGCGCGGCGGGAGGGAGGAGGCGGAGGAGGAGGCGCAGGTGCGGCGTTGGTACCTGTTGCACAACCGCATTATCTTCGCTCCTCGCTCCGCCGGTTAGGTAATTAATAACGACAAAGTCCAAGGATACGTGATGTGCGCGGCCGCGCGAGCACCATTAGGCGCGCATCTCGCGCGCTATTAAACCTTCCTCCTTCCTCTTCTCCTCTTCTCCATCTCTCCCTCTCTCTCTCTCTCTCTCTCTCTCTCTCTCTCTCTCTCTCTCTTTTTCTCGACTTGCAACTGACCTTTTCGCAAGTGCAAGGTGCGCGCGAGAGGACTGTACCGCCGCCGGGGAATCTCGTGTCGTAACTTATCGACGTTTATCTCGCGCCTAACCACGACGACGCGACGTTCGCCATCGTCGTCGGTAAATAGAGATTAACATTCACCACGCAACGGAACGGGCCGTATACTCCTCGGGATAATTGCATGACAAAGTGCACGTCCGCCGAGCTCACGTGTGCGTGCATGCGTGTGTGTGTGTGTGTGCGCGCGCGCGCGCGTGCGTTCCATTAAGAATCGCGACGCGTCCGCGAGGCACGGGATAGGATCGGCGGCTGATTAGTTTGAATTCTTCTGTTCTCGCCTCTGTTTAACGCTGCATTCAAGCCCTCGAGGATGTTATTATATGAATCGTACCTTGTGAAACATTGCGCTTTGTTAAGGTAATTAAAACGGACGCGATGCATATCGAAGGAATTCCTGTATTCTAATTTTAGCGATTTGGAAATCGATAATCTGACTCTCCTACGTGTGTCGTTAATATCAAAAAAGCTATGGTAACCCAATCCCTTGAGTTAAATAACATTTTGTTATTTTTAACCTCCATGCGTGTGTCAAAATGTAAATCAATCCATTTCTGTGGTTAGTTTCAAAGTAAATAACGTTCATATTAACGATTGCACTTAGTAAACAATAAACTAAATTCGGGTCAAATTTAATACATTTTCTTGAGTTTAATTGTTTAACTTCATTGTTCTAGTTAAATTAACGACATATTAAATAGCAGCAATGAGCTATAGAAATAATTATAAATAACTCCAATTGGTGGTTATAATTTAATATTACGAACGGTATGTGTTTAACAGTATATACACTCCTGAAAAATAATTAATAAAAAAAGGGGCATTTTAATGTAAAGCATAGACATGATTTACACAGTTGGCCCTTGCTTATTTTTTACAATAGTTGTTCTCCATATGAAGTACACCTCTTTAAAGCACGCGTGGAGTGCGTAACACATGCTTCACGCGCCTCTTGAGGAATCCTCGCGTATCTCTGCGATTCGGGTAATGCATTTCTCGATCGCACCTTCGATTCCGATGAGAGGGAGGAAGAGTGAGTGAGAGAGAGAGAGAGAGAGAGAGAGAGAGAGAGAGAAAGAGAGGAAGCCACGGAACGACGTATATCGCGCCGTCAAAATCGCGTTATATTAGTCGCGTACGAGCGAGTCCTCCTCCTGCTGTACAACCGAAACCCCTCCGTGCGTATAACGTGCGTGTATGTTTGCGTGTGTCTCCATCCCCATTCCCCGCAGCTCGCCGTCGACATAAAGTACGTATCGCATTAGCGCGTTAACGCCAATGCGTTAGCCGCTCGGCCGGCGCCGAATGGCGGCCGGGATAAACGAGGATAAAATGACGGGCGGGGGTGGCCACGAGGTGGTGGTTGGACGTGAGGAAGGGTGTGGAATTGTCACCGATTGAAAACAACGCGCGTCGCTCACGTAGGAACGGAACGCAGAGAGCGGAAGAGAGACGGATAGAATTGAGAGGAGAGAGAGGAGGAGGGGAGCGGGCGG
>NW_017299509.1:568926-596601 GCF_001594075.2 Trachymyrmex cornetzi
GCACCAGGGGGTGCATTCTATGGGGAGCAGCGAACAGTGTCCCGCTGCGTTCGATTACAACGTCGGGCGTAATAACCGAATTGCCCACGGCCCGTTAAAGCGTTTACACCGCTTGACGGATGATCGACCACGGTGACAACTCGTTTCGGGTAATATATGAATATGGACCGTGGAGCGCGTTAACAGACTCCCCGAATGAAAATGGCCGACAGCGTTCGTGCCTTATTTTGCGATAAATAACGTGCGTGCCCCCTTTCTTACAGGGAGAAAGAGAATGAGAACGATCTGGAGTTTTCTTTCGTTTACCAGCGACGTTTTGAATGCTTAAAAAAAAAATAACCTCGCGAGTGACCCCTAAATTACGCGCGTTGCGAAATCGAGTTAACTCGAAAAAACTCATGCATGATCGGGTTCAACAAGTTTTGGAATTTATTCAGCTTTTTGGAATGATTCTGCACCACGAGACGTACAGGGAGAACATGTAATACCATAGTAATTAAATTTTTAATATTTGTACACTAAATTAATCGACAAATTGCTTCAATAATACGCTCTCACTCATCATAATACTACATAATTGCGCGCGCTGTCAAAAATATGACAATTTCATTATTCTAAAGAGAATCGGGGTTGAATATAAATCAAGCTACGTTGCGGGGATGTTGTGATACGATTAAAATACTGAAATCGTTACGAGCCTCTCGGTTCCGTCATTTAAGTCACCCCAATTTTGATAACGACGGCCGCATATCGGATTATAACAATCACTCGTAATGACCATGATGCTCACCCGTTAAACTGTTTATACCCGTTTACACCGGTATCGGGTGATCGATCAACGCGCGGCGGGTCGTCGCGTTTGTAACGAGAACGTAATTCCCATTCTCTCGCTTGCATTCAATAAAGATCACGCTAACGCGCGGTGACGAAAATGACACGTACGTAGAACAGAATCGTCCGAAATTGTTTTCGGATTTCAACCGATCGCAATGTCGATTCTTTATCCGCCGACGAATTCAGAATAACACTCTCTCTGACGGACGATTTGACTTATCAAGTCTGACGATACTCTTCATTTTACGAGAGCAATTCCGATTCAGTTTCATCTCTGAAAATATATTTCGTGCTGTTGAACAATCGATAACTTACTTGTGTTGTGATTTCGCCGTGTTAATTAAGCTTAACCTCTAATTAGATTTAGTCTTTCCTTTAATTCTCTCTAGTTTTGCAAAAAGACAAGAAGAGAGTCAACCAAAATTTAAGTTTCCCAACATTGGCGAACCTAGCCGGATGGTCAAACAATTTCAGAGTTGCCACAAAACTGGAAATCAGGGAAATCACGGGATTGTCAGGGAAATTGAAAGCGGTCAGGAAAATCAGGCAAGAGTCAGAGAATTTTGCAAAACAGGGAAAATAAAAATTTTCAGTTTTAAAAACATTTAATACGTTCATCATCACACCTTACTACCAATTTAACAATTAAAAATGTAAACAATTAGTAACATTAATCATCATTTTTATATCGCTATATAAATTTCTCAACAAAATATTTAACCATTTCCAAGTCAGAACGAAAATACAAAAAAATTGTTAAATATTATTGAAAGTCGGGGAATATCATGGAATTCCACCTGGAAATCAGAGAAAAGTCATGGAATTTTAGGATGAGAGAATTTGCGACAACCGCGAGTTTTTCTCTCTTGCTCTCTCCGCTTCTCTCTTTCTCTCTGTGCTGACGGAACGCAATGACCGGCGTGCCGCGTGATAACCGAATCGCACACGGATCATTAAAGCGATTAGGCCGGCTGTTGTGGAGGCGGCGATTGCCATTTGTCGTTGCCGTGTGCAGAGAATCCTCGCGTTTTCGCGCGGCGGTGACTCCAAGATGGATTCTCGCGCTGGTTAAAGCCGAGCGGAGCCGAGCCGAGTGTCGGGTCGTGCCATGCCGCACGCGCGTATCGGATTAATTACCGTCATTCGATCAAGAACGACATCGCGGCGCATTGGTAATGCGGCATTACAAATGACACGCACGGCCGCGATATATGCCGGGCTATAAATTATGTTCCGTGGCGCGTATACGCGGTGTGTGTGCCCGTAGAAATGCGTGAGCCGGTGAAATTGATGTTTTTATTGTTGTTAATGTTACGACGCGATTTAATGAATTATTATTGCCGTTCGGCAGTGAAACGCCGCGGGATTGAAACGTCGCTTATTTAGTGCGAGACGATTCGCGACAACCTCGCGAATAATTCAATTTATCGATACTGGATGATCCGTTTGAAACGTGCGCGTGCTCTATCTGGTATTCCGCATGTATAACTATTGTTAGCTGTCTAAAGCACCTTTAATGTAATGTTATAGCCGCGCTTATATACGTGATATATAGAATGTTCTCCGGAAATTTACACGACTTGACAAGATGACGCAATATTGATACGTGATAAAGAACAGCCATAAGTCGTAGGTCAGTTTAGGTCGTATTTATATGAATCGATACTAATATGAGTATGAGATAATTATAGAGATGACAAATTACAAATTAATATAAAAACTAATAAGTTTTTACAAACTTCTTTAAATAAATTAACTAATAAAACCATAAAAATATGTATTACAGGCAATAGGAGTCGACGCTGGTTATCAGTTAGCGCAATTTTTCTTAATACTAAATATATAAACCTTAACTTTGAACGTTTCCACTCATGGTTTGAGTCTTCATCAGCAATTTTTCACCCTGGCGTAACGATTGGAGTATTGCATGACAAAATGATATCTCCAACGTTTTTCCTCTCAAATATTGATAAACATTATAGAGATCCTCTAATGAGAGTCTGAACTTAAGAAAGCCACTTTTAGTCATGTTTCAATAATTTATGAGAAAGAAAAAGAGAGAGAAATAGATAAAAAAAAAGATACAACAGAACGAGGAAGAGAAAGAAACGGTAAATACATGTCCTTCTCTCTCGCAGACTTTTGTTGTTAACCCACTTCTCTCTACACAAAACTTCGGCTCGTGTCCAAACTCTTGTTTGAGAGTCTCTAGAAATAATTATACATGGACTTACTATAATAATGTCAAGGTTGTTGGTGAGGTGGTCCGGTAGAACGCGTTTGCTCACTTCCTCTTCCGGCATGCCGTCGAACCTGTCGTGCTTCTTCCTCTCTTTGTACGTCTTTGCACGTTTCTTGGCCTCTGCGAGTTCCGCTCTGAAAGAAAAAAAAAAAAGTGGCTACAGAGGGCCTTAATAATACGCTGGATTCCTTTATGCTGCGTCATACGATTCAGCGAAAGGTGCGCAACTATTTCTCTCGATCGGCAGGGGACGCGAGCTTTCCGCGTTTGCTTTTTGTCAAGCCGACGAACTCGCGCGCATCTTGGACACTTCGCGTTTCGATTTGTGACACTGTAACACAATGTAACGTTTTGTATCGGCCTGGGACTTGTAAGCCGTCGTGAATACGTCGGGATGAATAAGCTCGGATCTCGCGAGATAAAATGACGATGGCAAAATGCAATTTACGAACTTTACTTTTTTTTAAAACAAAACATACTTGGGTAATAAAACGTTATGAAAATACAACAAACAGTAAAAAAAATCATATAGAAAGCTATAGGAGTCAATCTTTGGTTGTTAAAGATTTCGAGATATATATTTAATTAGTAATATCATATTTCGTACGTTTCGACTCCTGTTTCAGTCATCTTCAGCGTTATAACCTTAATAATTACAGCAATAAATAAATCACAGTCAGAGTTTACTCTCTACAGTTTTCTCTCCTTTTATATGCGACCATTGTGGAGCATTCGCGAGGTAAGAACAAGTTATCCAACACAGTAAGCTGAGTGGCGATAAAGACTCAAGCTAAAATTTAAAAAAAAATCGTTGGAGAAGGTAAAAATTATAGAGGACGATAGAAATGAAAATTGTGCTCACGGAGTCAACAAGGTCACAACAAAATGATGATACATCGTAAATCACGAGATAATTGCAGAATGTCATCGTAAATTAAAATAAGAGATTAAAATTCGGAACGGATCAAAAGCATGTCTTGACAGTGTCATAACGTTCACTCCGATAATAAAACGCTGATATGTAACAGAGGGGTCAGTCTTGAAAACAATAACTTTATACTTAATTAAGTATTTCTATGTAAGCTTGGCTTAAGGCTTCCGTGTCAGTTTGTAAATTTAAACCATTAGTCTGTCGATTAATATTAATGTTATAACATTTCCGACATGGTTTCTTGTAAAAAATGTTATGAAAATATTGTTATAAAAATAATTTTTTGATATTTTGAATATTAGCGTCAATAAACGCGAATAAACTTTAATGTGAGTTAAAGTATTGTGTAAATAAAAAATGTTAATTAGCATAGTTCAGCAGTGAGATGTACAATAGATGACTGACCACGCTAATTAATATATTTGCGTAGGCCGTTCTTCCTTTCAAGTTTTATGGAACAGTAGCGTGCAATTTCGTGAAAAAATGATAGGGAATGGAGCAGAATATTTATTATACGTAAGCATAATGGGCCTTTGTGTTTAGCCACGAGGTATTCAATTAAATGGACATACCGATGTACAACACGTGTCAAGAGAGCATGAATAATTTTCTCTTAAGATCTTCAATTAACGTCTTGATGATCGCGTTATCTCCTGACGTATCTTCGTAATAGCGGCACGCATCTGATCGTGTTACGTTCTTAATATGCGGAACTATTTTTAAGTTTTCGGCCGGCTTCACAAAAATAAGCGCAACTGAAGATCCCATCGGATCAGCAACATGGTGCCCGGTCAGACGGACATTGTTAGCAGAGCGGATATTTTTAACCGTGGCTGCATGCAAATATATAACTAACTCTGGTTATATTGAGTCGCGGCTTCGTGACCGGTCCGCGTTCCTTCTCAGCTCCGCTCCTCTTTGTACTCATTAACGCACTTGTAATAATAATAATTATTATTATTATTAATATTTCTTTACTATAGATAGTAAATTCTGAACTCAATTTTGCGAAAGTGTAAAGTGTTATTTAATATGAACTTTGACTTAATTCCTTCTGGCCACGTTGGTATAAACTATACGTGAAAATATGATTTCACGATGCTTATCCTTAAAGGATTGAAACCGTAAATGAATCTTTACATTGCGCAGTCAATTTCACACGCCCGTGAACGATATTATTTTATTACGATTTTGAATTAAAATTTTTCTGAAATAGCGAGTCTTACGACGTATCCGACGAGTCTCGTCTTGGGCCTTGTGTCCAATAAAAAATTGTCAAGATTACGCAAATATGTAATTGAATTGTAACAAAAAGTACATAATTTTCGCAAAATAGCGAAACTGTATTTAGAATGACGAAATTAGTATAATCACAGTTGCTGACGAGAAATCAGAATTGATTATACATTATGAATATGTTAGAATCTTACTCCTCGGGGGTGAGTATCATCTCCGACTTTTTTTTGCGGCCTCGCTTCTTCGGCTGATGCGCCAGCTGCGGATTGACGTTGGCGGCGCCGTTCATCACAAGATTCATCTGATGATGTTGTGGCCCGGACAGCGCCCCGGGCGGCGTCGTGGGTGTACCTAGCCCAGGTTGGGCGCCGCCCGGACACGTCATGCTCTCAGGATTGCCGCCGCCGCCGCCGCCTGGACTGCTCGCTGTCCTTATGCCACCCATCGACATCTCTTCGTCGACAAACGAATATGGGTCCACCGGCGTCTCGCATTTTATCGCGACCTGGAAAAGAATGTCAGCAGACGTTGGTAGATACGTCCAGCTTATTATATATACGACGGCGCCGTCGTGTCCCGCTGGGATAATACAGGGATTTTGGAACTTCCGCAACCAAATGGTACGGAAGTGCTAGAGATCAAGGACGGAAGATGGGAAGAAAGTGTTTGACGTTTCTGTTTCTTCGTTGAATATTTCAATTCTGCGGAGCATCTCGATTCATAATTAAAAATCGTAAACCGTATCTAATAAATAATCCACATATAATCTATGAAAAATTATAAGGCTCCCAATATTTCACAATAAATTCCGATGCGATGTTTCTTCATCGCGATATTAAGGGTAGACCATATTACCGTATATTTACTGACCGAATTTCTCGCGTTTTCCTGAATAATACATGCGGCCGAAAGAAAGAAAAATGCTGGCGCACCAGTCGCGGCGAATTATCCTTGTGATATCTCGAATCGCGATGACGGTTGATGTTCCAGCCTAATTTAATTCTACCTCGAAATTACGCCGCGAAATTTTTCGTCGCGTCCGCAAGTTTCGCAGGTGGTCGGCTGCGGAAAAATGAAATTTCTCCTGAGCACGTACAATCCCGACGTAAAACATGTACCGACGATCACGGACACGTACAGTGGCGATCATAAAACGTACGTATCCCAGCCAGCGCTATATGTATGTATATTTCTCTCTCTTTCTCTCTCTCTCTCTGTCTCTATCTCCCCCTCTCTCCCTGTTCTGTCTCTCTTGATGCCCTTGGGGAAATAGTAATAGCGCAATTGCCACATGGACCGAAAATACGCGGCCACGTACAACGTATCAGCCATTCGCGGTTGTAAAATGTGCAGCTGTGTCTCTTTTTTTGCAAATTGCGCGTGTTACGGACTGACGCGATCACCGTTCTTCTCCCGTTGCACTTTTTGTACCGTCTGCTTTTTGCATTAGCTAAAATCAACTGAGGTTTCAGTGATTTTCTACCTCTTTTTGAATATGAAATTAGAAAAAAATAGAGAAAGATTCGTAACATTGGCTACATAAGCTAATTACTTGGGATGAATGACAAGCTCTATAAGAATTGAATATCTGACAAGATGTGAAACGCGCACGTCAGTAATATAAAGGAGGTCAAATTATCTGGAAAGTTCCTTATGTCGATAGAGTTTTGTCGTGGCGATATTAACGAGGTTCGTATTAGATGATTAACGCGACAGGTATCCAAGTGACGTTTTGTTCCCTGACTCTTCTCGACGTTCGTGCAAAAATCCGATATCGTGGACTAAAATAAATGCTTCAAGCGCTATCCCGCCCGATGAAATCAGAAATTATTCAACAAGCCGTTATTGTATTCTGAAGGCTGTCAATAACGCGATAATTTAGCGTATCGATATTCGCATATTCACCACTCTTAATTTTAAATGATCTCGCCATCATTTGTTCATTTCAGCAAATGTGGATGCAAAATATTTCGTGCAATTGGCGAAAACGCAATGTCTAATTTCCGTGTCAATTTTCGTTCAGAAATATATAAGAAGAATAGTGCTTTTACAACGAGTCGCATTATTTAATGTTCACCCGGGGAAAGAACCCCCGTTGCTTTTTCAACGCCCAGTCGCCCACGGAAATGAAAGCATAAGAGATTACGTGAATCCGACGGAGGTTTTTTATCGCAATACACATAAACATACCCTCGTTTGCAATTTTCGACCTGATCTCCCGACTATATGGTACTTTCCTAGTCGGCGTACCCCGCGCTCTTGACCCGGTGATAACCCTGCGAAATCGAGGTCGAAATCCCACCAAGATAAGAGCCGCACTGACTGGTAGTTACCGATAACACGTTATCCCTACCCTTTTTCACAGGGCTCGGGCTTCGCTCGAAAGTCACCGACAATATTCCACACGATAAGAACATACGTGCGCGCATGCCCCATTGTTATTATTTGCAAACAAAAGGACCATGGCGAGTGTCGCGAATGTAACAACGCACAGATTTGTTTTACCCGGCGATGTTAAAGCACAATATTTACGTTAAAAAATAGGTAAATATAGGAAAGTTTTATTGTGAGACATTGCGCAAAGGATGTTTGTTTATCGATTTGAAGAGCCATTAATCTATACCTTTCGGGAAAATATCCGTCGCGCCGTTGTGATAATAAAAACAAACGTACACCTCCGCTTATCCAACTCCTCTTTTTCTCGTCTGTCTCTTTCCCAAGCAATAATTGAGTTACATTCAAAAGAAAAAAATCAATTATATAAAGAAAAATATTGAAATATATATATATATATACAATATTTCGATTTTATTAATTTTTGTTTCTATAAAGATAATGCAACTTTCGTGAAAGTGACGTTCCTTTTAAGCTATTCATTTCTTCAATTGTCTCGGAAAAAGAAATCTATATCATGAACGTCTAGCTCATTTACGCAGAAACAATTGGACGTCACAGAATCTAGGGAAGGGTTAAGTAAAACAATGTGAAATAGGATCGAGAAAAGAGGAGCGTGATAATGCGAACTCGATAAATCCGGGACGTGTTCACGGTTAACAATTCGATCAACGGAAATTCGCTTCGCTCGTCGGCCGTTCATTCGTTAAAATGAGGAGCCGGTAAAACCGAGATCGATCGGTCGTCACGTCACGAGATAATTTTCGAGAAAAAGACTATCGATCCCGACAGCGGATAACAACTTTGCGGATATAATGGCAATTTAATATCGGATGAAATTTCTGTAATTCGTGCGCGATAGCGCCGATAGCCAAATTGGGGGAGCTGGGCAACCTGCAATTAATTCATGAGCGGAAAATGTGCGTTCTGATTGAAATCCCTGAAAATTACCACCGTCAAAATATTCAACCGAATCACATTTGTAAAAGTTTTATTTTGCCGGGTTGTAATGCGAAAAAGTCAAAAGCCGCTGGAAGGATGCAATAACTCCCTTTTTGTATTTCTTTCGCAATATATGAATTATATATGTTGTGCCTCTTGATGCAGATGTATAAATACATAGATGTCACGAAATGTGTCATTCAAATTTACTATCTTTCGGGAAAAATTCTCTAAGAAATTAATTTATATTTTTTTCCTTTCATTAATGAATCCGGTTTTCATTATAAAAATATAAAAGGATTTTTCATCAAACAACGTGAAACCGGTGGAACGCTGAAATATCATGAAATTATATTTCCGTGATATTTATTAACAGAAATTTTTTCATCGCACGTTTTGCGTTAAATTTTGTAATCGCGTAACAATCAAAGAAATTACACAGATATAAACGTTCGCTGAGCAACTCGTTTAAAGATCTTTCGTCCGTGTATTAAGTGGAAAATAAGTAACACCGCGTGCGGGGTCCATCCACGGCTTTCATTGTACCGCAACAGAGGTAATGTTGCGTAAGTAGATCGTAAAACTAACATGAAAATGCAAATCGCTGCGCGCGGCATTGCGAAAATCCCGGAGTGGCGATTGCGCGCGTCTTTATTGCAATTTATTGCTCATAATTTTGATTGCGAGGTGCTAGATACGCCAATACAGCGGTTCCTAATGAGAATCGTCTGCGTTTTTTATTGGCTAATAAGTTTGGTGTTTTACGTGCATTTTTTTCTCTCTTGTACGTAATAACATACATTTTCTCTATCGATTATCGAGTATCGCTAAAGATACGTCACAATACGCGGATCCGATCGCAAAGATTTATCATAATTCCATATCGACCTCGATCGCGTTATTTCTTATTTAATTACTACTTGTTTATAAATATCATCGTCTCTGATCTACAGATTTTAAATCGCGCACTTTATCGCGTTATAGAATTTCGAGATAATCGTATCATGTGGACAGTAAATTTTATATTATTATCAATGCGTTACACGAGCATTATTTTATTACAAAAGAGAGTATTTAATCGTTTCGAATTATATCATATATTTTATATATATATGTATATCAAGGATTTAAATTTTTTATACATTCGCGTAGATAATCGAAAATATACGAGCGTTAATTTCAGCTTGTTATGTCAGTGCAAATTAGATGAAATGTTATATATAATCCAAAATTCTGACGTAAGATCGATTGAGAATATGCCGTACGACCATCACACGCAACCTCGCGGCATAATTACAAGCAATCACACGAATATATACATATTCTGCAAGCGTAGCATTATTCCCGACATTTCAACGTTGTAATTCAGCCGCAAAACGTCTCAATTATAGTCCCTCAAACGTAACGATTTAGCGATACGAGAGAGATACACCTGTTCTCGAGATACTTTCCGATATCCCCTCTGATTGTTTTTGAGACATCGCGGTAACAATGAGTCGCTCGTTATCGGTCGCTACGTAAAAGAGCTCGAGGGAAAAGAAGGAAGAAGCAGGGAGGAGGGAACGGGGGCTGCGGGGTAGGCGAATATGAAAAACTCACCTGTCCGAGGGTGGAGGCGGTCGAGCCCGGCTGCTGGGGTTGATGCGCTGTCGCCGATATCGGCGTGAGGGGCGTGTGCGGCGTGTGCGGTGTGTGCGGCGTGTGTGGTGTCAGCGGCGTGTGATACTGCTGACTGCTGTCACCGCCGGTGCTCCTCATCTCGAGGTCCGGACTCGTCTCGTAACCGTCGTCCCTCGCCTCCTGCTTCACCATCACCCCTGCACACAGAGACAAGGACAGGGCGACGCCCTTTAGATTTTCGGAGCTCGTTCTCATCGTCCCCGACACCCCGGGAGCTTTCTCGAGCCTCCCGGGTGTCGCGTGGAGCGAAACATTTTCTCACGCGACAACGTGTTGCGGCGATTAACTCTTTATAGCTGCGCGCGATAATAATTCCTCATCCCCTCCCCCCGAGTTCATTCTGTGAGGGGTTAAGAAAAAAAAAAATGCGGAATGAGCAACTGAAGCTGGAGCGAACCTTGAGAGTGCTGAGTGAACTACAATTTACTGATGCTCGAAAAAAATACTAATTAAATCACCACTTCTATTAACATTACATTTACATCGTGATAAATCGTGGAGCAAGACTTCTTTCACCTAATTTTAGTTCCTCAGCCCAACACAGACATCAGACTCCCCTGACGGCTCGTTAATCATTCCCCAAGTGTTTCTTCTATTTTCCTCCCGCGTACGTACACGTTAACTAGCCCGAATTATCGCGCTATTAATTCGCGCAGAAACTCCTGTCACTCATCTCGTCGTATTGTGAAATACTTCCTCCGCGTAACCGAGAGGGCAAAATGAGTGACTCATCGAGTACCGTCTAACTAATCTCGGCAGCTACAGGTAAACAGGCACCAGTTGAATTTTCTGCTCGGGCTAGATACAGCTACCGAGCGGTTTGCCCGGGATCAAAGTGCGCGCTTCGAACTTTCGATATTTGTTCGCCAACTTTTTCAAACGATCGAATTTATCTTTTCTACGGCTTTAAAATCGGGGGAAAAAGCTCGGTAAGTTGTAACTTTCTCCTACGGCTTCCCGTCGAGATGAAATTACCGCTGTGTATCACCGATGAAAAATAATTCTTGACAAGATTGTGCAAAATAACCTTTCGTACTTTTCAGATAAAGTTCCAAGAGTTGGAAATGATTTTTATTGACTGACGAAAGTTTCTTATCTACGTTTCATTTGATTTAATTGCTCGTTAACGAAAGATCTTGTCTATTTTTTTTTTTTTCATCAACTGTGAAAAATAGTTTTAATCCGATATAAAAATGAGTACCTTACCACGTCGAAGCAGCTGGCAGTGAAGAATGAAACGTCATTAAAGACATTGTCCATCAATTCTATAATACACAGCGATAATAAAGCTCAAAGTAATACCGATAATTTGATGAGGAATAAATAAACGAGGCATTTAAGTGATTTAAAAGATTATTGTATAATCCTTGGGCCGAACCGCAACCTTTCGCTCAGTTTAGTATCACCCCGAACAAGTTTTATTGCCGGCGGTATCGTCGATGGTAATTTAATAGCTGAGGAGTACCGAGAGAAACGAGTTAATCGCTCGTCAGAAGATTTACCGGTTAGCCGTTGAAAGCCCCCGGTAACGGCAAATACATTAAAACCCAGCCCACTCGCGCCCATCCGCTCGCTGTCCGACGACGCGTAGAATTGTTCAATTGACCCAGAGAAAAATATTCCACGGATTGATGACTGACAGCCCGGTGAGACGGCGTGTTTGTAATTGGCCTCGGATTTTGCCCCGCGCGTATATTTCGGCACGATTGTCGTGCGCCCGCCACACGCATCGCCGATAACGTGCGCCAACCTGTCCGGATCGGTCTCGCTCTCGGGATATATTTTTTTACAATTTCGCGCCAATTGTCGGCGATATCAACACGGTTTCGCGATCTAAACGATTTCGCGAACACCGCTTTATCTGCTAGCGGATTCGGCTTTTCCTTGCGAATCACCGTCGAATTATTCATCGAATAATCTTTCAACAGCACAATTCTAAAATGCATTTTGTCCAAAATTTTATTTTTTACTTACGAGATCAGTGCGTAGGGTTCAAGGTTGAAATACTCGTATTATAAGCTACTCTGAGATGTTCAGAAAGCACTTATTTCATCGTTAATTTATATATTGAAAAAACATAGACATTTCGAATATGTTTCTTGACTAGAGACAAACAAAATGCATTTGTTTAACATTTTTAGCAATTGTTTAACAATTTTGTTTAATATTTTACATCTGATTGGCATGTATTGTTATTTTCTGTAAAGTGCGTAATTTTCTTGTGTGCCGAGTTTCTTTCTTTCTCGTTTTCTGAAAATTACAAATTTTAGACAAAACGCATTTTGAAAGTCCGCTCCTCCTTTGTTATTCTAAAAAAAAATCATGGCAAAAATTGAAATTACACTTAAAGGGACCCGCGTTTCATGAAAACCTCCGTGAAATTTCTGTGCCACGTGTTTTCTGTATCTATATGGCGAACGTCCGCGATGCAAAAGTATCGCAAATAGAAAGGCGTGCGATACTTGTGAGAATCCCATTATAATGAAAATTAATTTCGTAATAAGCTCGCGTTGAAATGAAGCTTTTTCATTGATTGCGCGTTCCGCGCAATTTCCGAGCGCCCGTGCGCGCTCGCCGACCCTTTTTCGTCGTGAAATTCCATGCGAATCTGTTTAATGGCTCGCTCGCAATCGCGAATAAACGCGGGGACGAGCTTTTTGCAGTGCGCGGCGTGTACATACGTGCACGCACGTGCGTATGTATGAGTCGCCGCGACCGCACGTTCGTCGCACGCGCGCGGCTCTCTCTCTCTCTCTCTCTCTCTCACTCGCCACGCGGGGCTTGTGTCACACAGTAGCGAAAAATATAAAATTAATATTGTATCTGATCCGTGCATGGATACCTCCCCCCCCTCTCTCTCTCTCTCTCTCTCTCTCTCTCTCTCTCTCTGGATATCCTTTTGCCGCGATAATCGCACGATATTGAATCGTCATGAGGCGGATAATTTTTTCCCCCCTTCTGCACCGAGAGACTGCCCGCCCGGCCGCGCCGCAGCCCGGCTAAAATACCAGAGTCAATATTTTCAAATATCCGCCCGACGTTTGATATTTGCAAATTACACACGTATGAGGACTGTGCGTGCGAACGAGCGAGCGAGAGAGCCGTGAACCGCGCACGCGATCGGCTCGCGCGCCAGTTTATGAAAGAGAATTCAGCCAATAAATTTAATGCAACGCTAATTTAATCGGAAGAAAATTTTGCCAGGCAATTTTTTTCGGGACCCGCTAATTAATGAGCACCGGCATGCGGCTCTCTTTTTCTCTCTCTCTCTCTCTCTCCACTTTTATTGCGAGTCGCGGCGGCTTTATTGCCAGTACGCGGTCAGTAGTAATTAAATGCAACGAACGCGCGAATGTTGCGCGGCATATTGAATTAGCGGAATTGTTTTCGAATCTTTTGCGGAGAGAGAGCGAGATCCGCGGCAATGTCACCGCAATGTTCAACATCGCGCGGGGTCTTTTTTATTCTTACCTTGAGAACTCGCGCAACTCATTGTCGTCGTGCCGTTTGGTCCTCCATTCTGCACCGGTGATGGATACCTGAAAATAAAAACGAAATCTTGAGCACTTTTCGCAGACTCGTAAGATATTTTTTCTGAATAATAAATGTTTGCGATATAAAATGATATTAATTAAATAAGAATAAAAATTGCAGTAAAAATATATATCAAGTATTATTGTTCACGTTTTATACTTATAGTGAAATGTTTTTGGTTTTCAGACGCGGTTATTTCGGATCACCAGTATGCCGCTCCGCAGCAACAGGTAATACTGTTCGATTGTCTATTTAATGATAAGCTATCTTTTAAGATTTAACGATGTCTGTCGGACATATTATGCATCGTGCCGCGTATATATAGTTAAAATCGACGCGAAACGTGATAATGGGATTACCGTAATTTCCTCGTACAGTTATTTAATCAATCTTAAGCATGTGTGTACATATAATTTCGTAAATTTAACTTCTCATTAAAATGACCAATCAATAATCTAGGAGCTAATTACGTATTATTTCAATATCCTTTTGTCAGCGTTTTTCCAACATAATTTAACATTTTATCGAATTTTCCTTTGATATTGAAAATATCGAATATTACATTTGACAAACCCATTACGAAAGCGGTACTTAATTTAATTAATTTTCAAATTAGCTGTAATGTTCTTTTAGTTATCTCTTCCCTGTCACATTTAAAAGGGAAAGAGCCCCGGAAACGGTTTTTCTCTAATTAAAATTTCCGTAATGTGATTGTCCTTTATCAAGATAGTTTCTTGTGTATGTTTTCATTTATGTCGGTAGCAAAAAGGGATTGTAAATCTCTTCCGCTTTAATTTACGTTCACGCTCGTGCCACGATTTTGGATTATATATGTCACACACACTTTATATTTTTTTTTTATATATTAATTTCTTTACGCGGTTATCACGCAAATATCCCGCTGCCGTATATTTCCTAAAGTTATTACACAGACAAGACAAGTGGATGAAGACTCCGCAAGTTTTATAAGTTTTAGTTCATGTGACGTAACATGGCGCTTCAACTTTATCCCGAGTTTTTCCTTTCATTTCATTAAAACTTCGCGAGAGAGAGAAGCGTCGTACAAGTTAGTTAAAAAGCATTGCCGCGGCGGCGGTTATCGAAGAGTAATTATTGTTGCGTACGTTAAAAAATCCGTTGGAAGCACGATAAGGTGTGTAAAGTAATATCATTTAATTTACGTTCAACTGTACGACGTATCGATCTCGATTACGTCACGGACGAGGTAATAAAGATACGCATTAACAATTTAAATACAATGCTGATGCAACGATAACGCACGTCGTCGCGCAACTTTATTTAACGGTTACACGATAGCGTCGTTTTATTTTATTAAAGTACTTTGAAATTTTTTTTAAAAAAGCGGAGAAGAACATATAAATTCTAGGAAATTAATGTTTGCGCTGATAATCCCGGAGTGCAGATGGGGCAATTTGCATTTATCATGGGTGCAACGTCGATTTTTCAAAATTTATCTTTCCGATATACATGCAGACCACTCAATTAGGGATTATTCGAAGGGGAAAAAAGGAATGTCGATTTATAACAGGGACCAAGGGGGGAGGCCTTGTTCCGTCTCGGATGGTGAACGCGCGCACCATTTAATTGATTGTGCCCGGCCGCGGACGCGCGAACGGCAATTATGATCGGTGTCCTCTCTCTCTCTCTCTCTCTCTCTCTCTCTCTGTTCCGTCGTCCCTCTGTCTGCCGACTAATTATGAGGCACGCTACGCGCTCATGCCGTTGCCACGCGCGTCGAAATCGTTTTGCGCGGATTACAGATATTATCGGACGGCCGCGATATTAGAGGCCGCGCGGGATGAGCGTCGTCGGGCGACACTTAATTATCGCGCGTAGCCGAGCGAAGGAACGTGTCGTGTCGTCGTTACGACGTTGCGAAGCATCGATACCTGATCGTCAGCCCACCGCATGTTCGTCGGAAACATCATGGTTGAACTTTAACTGGAATTAACCTTTTCGCCGCGACACTGTTGAGCCGCATGCCTCTTTTAAAAATGCGCTAGGCAAGCGTGTGCACCGCGATTACGGTGCATTGGCCATGTTTATTATTCCCATGTAGATTATCGACACCTTGATTGATCGTTTCTTAGAGCTTTCTTTATCGCCAAGAGTATGTCACCTTGGCTATAAACGCATATGCGTATTTTTATATGCGGCCAAAGGGTTAACGAGAAAACGTTACCTACATTGGAAAACGAATTTTGTCCGCGTGTAAAATTTCTTTATATCATATAGATTCTGTGCAGACGTTTCGTTTCTTGCTTCGAGTCTTCTACGGTGTATCGCTCAGATAATAACTTCATGATCTCTCGCATGCCAATGATTTAATAGATTTGTTAAAAAAATTTCTGATTGAAAATGGACGAATCAGAATTTTATAGTTAAATTTATTAGAATTCTAGTTGAGATAATCGGAATTCTGTTTGATACAATATTTCTAAAAATCTACTAGAATTCTTATTTTTACCAGAATAATTATATCAGAATTCTAGTTAACTCAACTAGAATTCTAATAGATTTAACTAGAAAATTCTTATTCGTGTCCATTTTCCATCAGAATTACTATTTAATCCAACCAGACCATTTTTCTCATTGTGTGTATGTCGCAAAAAATAAATAATCAGAATAAGAAATCCAAGGTTAAAATTAATAAAACGTCTTAATTTACAATTAGTATTTGGTAGAATACTTAAATAGTTAGTAAAATTAAACTGTAAAAAAAACGATAAAAAAAGTCGCAGTGAAATTACTGTAAATGAAATTAATCATACAATGGTCAATAAATTAAAACTTACAATAGAAAATTTATGATAAGATATCCTGATATGGTCAACCAATGTGCATATTGCGAGTTATTATGAGCTTGTGAGAGAACAACGGAGCCGAACGTATAACATAAATAGACAATATGTACAAAATAAAAGCGACGATAATAAATAAAGAAATAAAGTTTGGAAGCATCAAGTGTTTGTGAAAAGGTCAACAAATCTGTTAAATTATTGGCATGCGAGATCATGAAATTATTATCTCAGTGATACACTGAAGAAGACCCAAAGCAAAGGTCGAAAAGTCTGCACAGAATCTGTATGATACAAAGAAATTTTACACGCGGACATCTTGCGTTGGTTCTTATTGGCTTATTATCTCACTTATTTCAGCTTTATATTCTTTGGAATCTATTCAATTTTTATATATTATATTATAATTCTAGATGAGAGATAACTAGAATTCTGATTGATATCATCAGAATCTTTTGCTTCGTTTATTCTTAACCAGAAATTTTCTCAGTGTACATTCAAGTATAATACTCGTAGTACAGACTTTTGCGCAACACATAATGAATAGTGCATAAGAGAATCAACCAATTAAGTCTTCTTTTTTCTCAGATAGGAGGAAAGGAAGGGTTCTGATTGGTCGATTCGCTTATGCGTTATGCAAAAGTCTGTGCTGCGTCTTTAAATGTGTGCGAGCGGATTTTTTACGTTTGATATGCAAGCTATCGGTTAGAATAGTTTTTAAAAATATTACTCACCATTTTTTTCTGGATGGAAAACGAAAAGATATAATGGCTGTTTTAATGACGACAATTACGTCGACGATATTTAAAAGAAGACCCAGTGACAAAAAAATCATTTGCCGTATAGCTATAGCGACGGGAATGCCATTGAGATTATAAATAGCGAAGATTACGGAGACGGCGTTGCGCATACGTACGCGGACGTATAATTATATCCTGAAAGTAACTAATCACTTGTTGTTTTCCGTATTGCAAAAGAGGATGTGCCTCGTTGAGATCTATGCGGTGTCCCGGATGAGACCAACAAATTTCTCTGCGATTCTAATTATCATTGCGACAACATATGACATAAGACGTACCTGCAAATAATTTTTAACGAAGTTTCTACCGTTCGAACGCAGTAGCTAAAGTAAATTGTTTTTTTTTTAATTTAAAAATCAACGAAGCTCGAAAGAGCAACGATAAAATCATAGAAAATCTAGGTCAAAGTTATGGAGAGAAAGACCATGTCTCTACTGCTTTCGATATCTCGCGTTTCGAACTTGTACGGATGCGAGCTTCATTCCGAACGGCTGCGGAATCGGGTAATTACGGTCTTTGACGTTATTGAGCCTCGCGCGATTAGAACCGATGTGCAGCAATGTCAGGATTATCTAATGAGGTGAGATTATCCTCATGGGAAGTCGCAATTAGCGGTTTAATTTGTCTCCGAATACAATCAAGCGCGATCAGATCTCATCTCCACGAAGAGACGTGTGTTTCATTTGAGACAATGTCACGTTTATTTTCGTGGAAAAAGATTGAAAAAATATTTCCGAAAACACTCTTTCAAGTTTTTTGCTCTGTCTATTTACGTTCGCAAATTTTATATCACATATTTACGCTAACAAATGTATAAAAAATTACTAGAGAAATAATACCAATTTTTTATTTTGTTTTTAATTAAAAGAATATTCATTTCATGCTGTAACGATGTGATATAAAATATGCATGTATCTCCATGTCCAGTTGCACAAATATATTGTCAAGTAATAGTGGATTTAATGAAGCATATGTGTACATATATATACACGTATATAATCTATATATATCTATACATCATGATAAAATGGTAAATGATTTCCATTACACCCTCACGCGATTCGAGAACCATGGAGAGCGGAATAAGGGGGCAGGGGGTGGGGATGGGGGAGGGGATGGCACCTCGGATATAGTAGTAATACGTTTGCAGTCATCGGGTTGGTTTACTCATGGATGGATTCTAAAAGCTCTGTCACCCGACACTAGGGAAAGTCATTCGATGAACCATTGACGTCGGTCGGCGATGTAGGCTGCAGCAGCACAACGGTCGTGCCTTCTCCCGACAGCGCAGATTGTTGTTGTTGCCGTTTTCAGGTTCATATGATACGCGTGTAATACACCCGCGTGGATGCAACGACGATGCAAATATTTTGCGCGAGACTAAACGTAAATATCGCGGCACGCGCGACGATATTTAATATCTCGGCTCTTTTCCATTATTTCCGTCTATATATTAAAATCCGGATGCGCATTTTCGAAATCGCGGGCGAAAACAGGAACGCGCCGGCGGCCGTGTGTATTGTACGCGAGCCATTTTAATTTCATACCTGCACATTCAATATCATTTTAGCGCCGCGAGCCGCCAAACCGGAGCTAATAGGCGAAAAAATGTTTTTGTTGTCGACGCATTAATATGGGAGAGCGTGGCATTTTATCGGCGATATCAGTTTTAAACGTTATCACTCGAGAATATTTATATCCTTTCGAATATATTTTTACCTCGCATCTCTTCAATGACGTGGAGCAAAGTGGGACAAAAAGGGGTCCATTACGCAATTTATGTCTTTTAAATGTGATTGTACTTATGGAATTTACAAAAATTTCTGTAACAACAGTGATTATGTCAAACAGAATCTCGATCTAGACATTCGATATTGTGTAATTGAAGTTTTAATATTTAATTTGTTCCATTCTGTTATTCATCATTAAATTATTTGAGATATACATACGAGTATATATTATATATGTGTGTGTGTAAAAGATGCCGAGATTTATTTATTGGCGCATGATGAGTGTTTCGCAGTTTTAATTTTCAACAAGCATAAGCAGGATCTTTTCATACATACGAATATTTATTTATTATTATACATTCATTTATTATTTTATATCTGCGGCAAAAATTTACTCGATGATATTAAATCTTTTTCATTACCAACACCGCTTGTAAACAAATATTCTGTTATATATTTTATTGAATAATTATATTATTTTCATAAAAGGGGATAATAAATATTTTTATATTAATAACAAATGTATGTGTTGTATAGAAAAAAAATACTGACAGCTTTTAAACTGCAAATCGGAAACAGAACGAATTTATATTCATTAATTAATCGTCGTTGATACGCGCGTTATTTATCGATGTGCTATTTATGATCTCGTTATTTCTTACTCTGGTGGATGAATTAATATCACATTCGCGGGTAATAAGCCGGTCGGCCCGCGTCGTAATTGGCAAAGCATCGGGTATCACAAATGATTTCAACCTGTTTAACCATACACTGTCTCCTCGCGAATGTGTCTTGCCTCAGATCACATGCGTGACGCACGGCGATGACGACGACTACGAGGGCATTATATTCACCGCGAATTTACACGATCGGCGTATTGAAAGAAGGAAGGAAAGAAGAAGGCAGAAGAAATCGACTCACGGCCAATTCAGGGGTAATAACGTAAAGTCGCGGGGCCTAAATATCATAATTATCATAGCCCGAGAGAGGAATCCACCGTTCGTCGTCGCCGTTTCTCCACGCACGTTATCTGCGGTGGTGGAGGGAGAGCGAACGGGGCTTTAAACCGTTTCTACCGTGCAATTACAGTCCGCGCAATAGTCCGCCATTATCTAGAGACGAGTCTATCAATATTGCACGGCCGCGTCTGGATGAAAGGAAAAAAAGTTTCCCGCGCCAGCACGTGCCTTCTTGCCTCGCGCATTTTGTCGTCTTCGGCGAACTGTGCTCCTGTTCGTAATACGAGCCTCAAAACCAGTTACTAAATTACGCGTAAGAATCTGCGACAGAGAACAAATTCGTAGTCTCTCTCTCTCTCTCTCTCTCTCTTCTCTCCATATATATGTTTAAAGAACTTACGTCAAGACCATGTGACTCAAGGTCGAGCTTCTTTTTTTTTTCGCGAGTAGTACGTTATAGCGTAATAGTATCGCGTAGAGTGCATTAAAGCAATTTGCGATACGCGGAACGGAAATAATGACGGATTTCAAAATTAATGCCGATGATGCGGACCATTCAGTCATTGTCATTTATCTTGTCTCCAGAGCGAAACGTGACATTCGACAAGATCTGTTTCAACACAGTGATTCATACGTGCAGTTACGTTCGTCTTTGAAAGGCGTATCTGCAAATTAACTCGTTTATCAGCTGTTATCTATTCGTGTCAAAGGAACCTTCGAATGCATCGCGCATGGCGCATACGCGCCGATAAGTTGCCGTACAAGGTGAACTAAAGTAAAGAATTAACGAATGTGAAATTAAATATGTGTAAAATATCCTAATGATCGAATCGAAGATAAATATCAATTTTAGGATTATTAAATTAGCTGTAATTTTTATACGAGACAAGCGCATACCTCCCCGCTGACAGTTTATCTATATCTATTTATCCTTCCGTTAAATAAAGTATCGATGTTACGATTATATTGCATATTAATATCAAATTCACAATGACAGTCGCGGGAAGTAATTTTACATTTGCTTTTATGCATCGCGGTAATTAGATGTATAATTATTTGCATTTTTTTCCCTTTTTTTTTTTATCAGCGTGTCTTACATGAATAAACGTTTAAAAGTTACAACATTGCGATATAACGTCTACGCGTGTTTAACATATTATATAAATTATGTGTTCACGCAACTGGATTTATTGCGTTTCGCATCAAAGGATACTCTAATGGAATTGATACTTTAATTATACAAGTTGACGTGTAATATAATTTCTGCGTGCTGCTTGCGATCAACGGGTAGACAAACGTGTCTTATAGCGACTGCGAAAGACAACTGCAATGTGACAGAAAAAAAGTGAGTGACGGCGAAATAGTTACGTAAAATGTTGCAGCTCTGGGAGTCTTTACGATTCGATAAAACGACCGAAGCGGACTAAGTTAGATTTATTTCCTTCCGTGAGTTGTCAGAATCATTCGTTGCACTTCCATAACAAACATTTATCCGTTGACGGCCTCGTTAAAAAAGAAGAAAGGACAAAATAAAAAGAGGGGGACCTCTCTCTTACTTTATTTTTTCGCCGTTCTGAGGACGAGTTTTTGATTTTTAAATTACACTCAATTATGTTGCTATATTTGTCACAATTGTCACTGGGAAGGAATCCTTCAACAACAACACACAAACTCTCTCACGCTGCTTTTCAAACGAGACATATTGGAAACATGACATGAAATATAATTTGCAACCAACGTTAAATATTATTTTTCAACATGATCTTTTTTCATATCCGATAAAAGTTCTGAGTTTATTTCGATCGATATTACATTCGAGAGAGTCTGCGATTCACTACATTTTTCGCTTTATTTGTTTCTTTTAACCGTATCTGCGAGCACTTAAAAAACTGTAAACGCAATCATATCGTCATAAAAATTATTTCCTACGTGAAAGATGTAAGAAGAAATGCGATTTGTTGCAGGCGTTATACCACATCTAGTTGAACTAAGCCTTAATTTACGTAAAAAATTTAATAAGACTGCACCGAATTAGAATCTTTTAGAAAAATTAATGAAAACTGATAAAAAAAAAGGGATCAATGAAAGTCGTTCTAACGATCGATTATCCTTCAAAAGGCTGAGTACATTTAGTAGCTTCTTTTGCAGCGGGGTTTATTTCCCTGAAATCTTCTATCGCATAAGAAATTACGTTGTTAAAATGCACTGCTAATCCTCATAATTGTAGCACGCGCATTTCCGTCTCTCTTACGAAAAAGTTGCGACTAGCTGAAAAAAAGCGAGGAAAAAGTTATATCCGCGGAAACGTTGTAAGGGCATACCGCGTGTAAGTGCATAGTTTTTAAATGGTAGATTTTCGTGCTGTAAGCCACTGAATGATTCATCTCGGGATACATTATTACTTAAGGAAACTTAGACTATTATATTTACCATCAGCGCACTTAAATATAAATTGTTTATAGAAAAATGTAAGTTATATAATGAAACAGTTTACAGATATTATTAGTTCGTTCATGATTTTTTCTTTTATAAAATATTTATGAATTTGATACTACACAGATTATTTTTTTGCAATCACAATATTAAAAAAATTGATCGCAAAGATTTATTTAAGTAGGTAAAAGATTCCAAGGACATCAGAGTTTTCTATACAGCAGTATTATTTTCTACATAATTTTATATAATAAAATTGCGATTTTATAATATACTGTACAACAATTATTCATTTTATATATAATTAAAATTATATGATGTAAAATGATTATGCATACACGCGTATCAATCTGTCATCTATCAATTACTTATTAATTACTTAACTTTATTTCCCGATTGATTTTTTATGCACATATATTACGTTCATTACAACAATTTTGATCATTTATTAATTGCGACTGTTGTGTGTAAAATATTTATCTTCCTACATATTTCACAAATTTCAACAGCCGAGTAATTCTAACTTGAAAGAATGTTTGAATTAATATTTATCTAAAGAACGATCGCTATTTTCGTTTCAATCGGAAATATATTTAAAAAATTCTCGAAAAAATTCTTAAAATAATATTCAATCAAAGGACGAGCTTTCTATTTTCGTTTCAATCGGAAAGATATTTATATCCAGAATCTGATTTATTATTAATCGTTCTTATCCAATTTCTTACATTTCGAGAAGAGTCAAATGCGAGTTTAATTAACTAAGAGGACAAGATTAAGTTGTCGCATTATATGTCGATCTTTATTTTCTGTAAAATTATGATTCTGAATTTATCAATATCATTCCTCTCTCGAAACGAGTAACAATATATAAACAGTAATTTATAAATACTTTCTCAATCAAAGCGAAGATACATTTTATTAATCGGATAAACGTCAGTTAAACAAGATTGTACATATCACTTGGAAACGCGAGGAACGGAACGTTTCGATATACTTTTTAATGCGCCAAATATTTCGTCCGCGATAACACTCGGTGCTTCCACTCTCGCAACTTCAGCGAGACTATTGCGCGGCGCGGCGTTGTGTTTACGTCATTACCTTTGTGTCGTTGGCGCGGCGTGGCGGCGCGGCTCAAGTGCGTAGGCGACGGAGGCGCGTGCCTCGTTGCGTCGCGGTGTTATTATCTCTCGAAACGCGGTCGCGACAAGAGCTTCCGAATGCATTCTTGTCGCGCGCGAATAACAGCTCGCTATCAATTTGCCACCCGCGACGTATTTTGCTACAAAATATCTTCCAACGGTGGACTGATTTTTGTATTGCGCTTTCGACACTTGTTTTTCATGCGATCTCACGCTATATCGCATACGCGTAGTAACATAGCGTACATAATAGTACACACGTAAAAACACGCACGCACACCCGTGCATGTACACCTCGCTATTCTCGCATTCTCGCGACGAGACTCGAGCCCGGCGGGTAAAACGTGTGAGAATTGAGATTATTTCACAACGTCGAATTTCGAATGGTAAACGACGCGATTGGTGTGTATACAAAGTTGTTCGGGCGACCCAGGGCCCCGGCCGTTGTTTTTGTCTTGTTTACATTCGTATGGCGAGACTTGCTCCGGTCGACCGGTCGGCGCGGCATGTACTCCGTGTAATTCTCCTTCGACGCGCGATAACGACAAGTCGCGATTCGTACAATATTACAATAGACCTGTTCTTTTTAGATGAACTTCTTGCACAATTCGTATTTTCTCTTTTTCTCTCCAATGTGAAAAGAAATAAGGTCGGCTTTTTCCTGCTCTAGAACTTTCTCCTTCTTGCTCTCACCAAATATCAAATATATATTTATCTCACTTTAAGCTGTATTACAAAAGTGTATACTAGTTCAACCATAGAAACAGATCTAAAGAATGAACCGTGCGAGAAGTTGAGCTAGAAAGAACAGGCCTATTATTTACAATTCGACATTTTGCGGTTGTTCCGGAAAATATATCTCGCGCGAGGTTTATTTGTAGAGTAAGTGCACAGAAGCCTCGAAGCACAATACATCGGAAAAAAGTAACGGAAAGGCGTAATTTAACGACTATTTATTCGTTGTACGTGCATTTCGCGAGGCTTCTCGTCTAAAATACGTCACGCTTACACGACATTAAAACATTCATAGTCCGTTCTTATTTTAAAACCGTCTCGAGTAATTATAAGTAATGTCTTAAGATGCTAATGCAGCCCTCTGATTAGCTTATGACATTTTAAGATTATACTTAAGACAGCTTCAAATATAAGAATCACTTGGCCGGTATTTACAGTCCGCTTTTATTTTAAGAGCGTTTCAAGTAATGTCTTAAGATGCTAATGCAGCTCTCTGATTAGTTACATCTTTAGATTGTATAGTTTGCGCAATTAATTACGCCTTCCAACTCTATAACATCCGTTCATTGGTGAATCACAGCGTTTACCTTCTCGATCTTCACGTTTATGCCTAGTCAACATAAACTTATAGCTATCAATCGTATTGTTAGAAAAGAAGAGAACTCCACGATTATTTTTTTCTCTTTCTATCAAGTTTTCAACTTCTCTCGTATGAATGTTCCAGCTATACTATAAGTATATAGACGGATCAGCCTATAGAGATTGGAGAAACTCGCATATTTCCGGCAATTTCGACTATGGCTATGAATGTGAAAATAAACACGCAATGCTAAAATAGAGTTGGAAGGCACTAATTGCGCGAACTGTACTTGAGACGATTTTATATCGATATAAGAATCGACTATGAGAGTCGACGTAAATTGTACATTTTCGTTAATTTAATTTACGCGATAGCACGGTACCTTTTCAAGATAGGGTTGCTGTCTCAACGGAACGTCGCATAGAACACACATTGACTCCGAGTCGCGGCATGATTTAGTCAGTAAATTCGGGCGCGAATTAATCTTACGTCGCGATATCTATCAATCAGGACGCGGAAATTCGACGTTGCTGGATATCAAGTTGATCGCAGTTCCTGTTCGCGCGTACTTTCTTCGTGTCGCTCTTCCGTCGCGACGTAACAGGCATTTCACACGATCTGCTTGTTCGAAACACATAGCAGGACAGCATGGAAACGAGGTACGAAACGTGTCGAGGGTGTCGGGAAAGCAATGGAAAGATCTATTGATTTATTCATCGTGTGTTCGTGTCTCAAAGCTCTCACGTCCGAAATGCATCTTCGGACGTTGAGTCCCGATTGTACATTTCCGGTACGTTTCGTCAGAGTCCGGTACATTTGGACGCCGTTAACTTGACTCACGTTGTATCAAGTTGGCGAGACTGTTTAACGAACTGTTACCGTCACAGTGACGCCATAGAAGGCATCGGTTACGAGTCGTAGCGTGATTTAATTGATAAACTCGGTCATAAATTAACCTTACGTTATATCCATCAATCGGTTGGTGTCGAATTTCACGTCGCAGACGATCGTCCGTGTTGTGCCTCCATCGTGAATATCATGGTACAAGGTGAAGTCGGGAATGTCGTATAAAGTGCCACGTGCTCGTAATTAGCCGTACTTTCGTGAGTGATGTTGCGAGTGCGACGAGGATGAGAAAGCTTGAGAAGGAATTGAAGGAAATCTTAGAGAAAGAGGAGGTCTGGGAGAGAAACGGGAGATGTTGGACGATGTCGGAGCAACCGCAAGGTGAGTAATTTTTTTGTCATTTAAAGTATTGTCACCGAAATCGATCGTTTATGAATTTGATTTCGCGCGCGTGACAATTGTCTTGCAATTAGTGCCGATTGTTTTGTTTGTGTGCGCTGCTGTAATTCGGTTACGTTTGCGTTTTACAGATGAACGTGGTTCGACGCCGGTCCAACTTCGACGCTGAGCGTCGGTCGGTGAGTAATGAAATATTGTTTACTTTATGTCGAGGTAATGATCTGTGAAATCTAACAGATCGAAAATATCGTCTAACAAATCTATAAAAAAAGATGTGATAGACGTATTCGTCGTATTGAATCGAGAGAGTATTAAAGGCAAATATTAGATTTTTCATAAATCCGTTATATCATGGATGGTTAAGACGGATCAATATAAATATTTGAACACGTTATTATTTATTTAAATGCTAGAATAAAATAATATTTCACTGGTAGAGTAAGTTTGGTGAAAAGTGATAGATAATGGAGTGATTTGCCTGATAAAGATTTTACCATGCTTTTTCATTTTTTATTAAACTTCTAGATAAGTGAGATTTTCAAGTGACATATTTAAGAACATCATGGAGATATTAATTAGATAATGTTACCTTGGAAATTTTTAGTATTAAGAATATTATAAATGACTAATTGTTTATAGATATTTACTCAGATAATGAAAATGTAGGAAATACAGGAAAGAATAAAATTACAAATAAAATATTTTTCAGTATATATATTTTTTAGTAGCAAAGCTTTCATTTAAATTTCTTCACGATGTTTGTATTTCTTGAGGATTGCAACAAAAATTTGTGCAAAATAAATAAAATAAAACAATATTTTACAGTTACATAACAATTAATCCATTTAATCGTAAACTTGTTAATAATTATTAACCTTAATTGATATTCGCGGGTCCAATGGAGAAACCGAACGTTTTCTTCAGCTACGTTGTAAAAAATTGTTTGTATCAAATATTTTTGACAAACTTACACAATTTCTGAATTAAATAATTTTATTCCTTTTCATCTTCAAAAAACGTTCAATTACGTTAACTTTAAGCAAAGATACATTAATTTAAAGTATACTGGATCCACGAATACCAATTAAGGACCAAATATCAATTAGGATTGTTTTTATTTAGGTGTATAACTTTGCTTCCGCCGTTTTCCTACAGATGGCTTTAGCGGTAAGTGATGGTCGAAATAAATAGATCATAGACGTCATACAATAAACTTGGGCATCTGCCAACACAACCCCATAGAAACATTAGTCGATTTGTGTCTGCATCATAAAGTTATTCTCGATTGAAAATGTCAATTTACGAGCCAAATTCTCATCATTTGCGAGAGGTTTTAATTTTCTGCTTCAATATGAAGAAATCAGCCGCAGGCTGAGGCTCATCGAATGCTCTCAAATACTTATGGTGAGGCCGCTATTAGTGAAAGAACGTGTCGTGAGTGG
>NW_017299509.1:596856-627023 GCF_001594075.2 Trachymyrmex cornetzi
TGAACAGCTGCTTGAAAGGCAAAGACGGAAGGGATTTCTGCATCGCATTGTGACGGGGGACGAAAAATGGGTTTATTACGATAACCCCAATCGCAGAAAATCATGGGGAGTTCCCGGCCATGCTTCCACGTCGACGGCCAAACCGAATATTCATGGCTCCAAGGTCATGCTCTGTATTTGGTGGGACCAGCTCGGCGTAGTGTATTATGAGCTGTCAAAACCGACTGAAACAATCACAGGCGATCGGTATCGAACGCAATTGATGCGAGCATTGAAAGACAGTCGGTCGCAATACAACGAGAGACACGATAAAGTGATTTTGCAGCATGACAATGCTGGACCCCATGTTGCGAAAGTGGTCAAGATATACTTGGAAACGTTGAAATGGGAAGTCCTACCCCACCCGCCGTATTCTCCAGACGTTGCTCCTTCTGACTATCACTTGTTTCGATCAATGGCACACGGCCTGGCTGACCAGCACTTCCGGTCTTATGAAAAAGTAAAAAATTGGATCGATTCGTGGATCGCCTCAAAAGATGACCAGTTTTTTCGACGCGGGATTCGTACGCTGCCCGAAAGATGGGAGAAAGTAGTGGTCAGCGATGGACAATACTTTGAATCATAAATGTATAACCAGTTTTTTACAATAAAGCCTCGAATTTCGGAAAAAAAACGGCGGAACCAAAGTTTTACACCTATAATAATTCTAGTTTATAGTAGCCCATTCATATTTATTAATAATTTGATTTTATATCGTTTGAAACATATAAAAACAAGGTCTATGTTTGTATTAAAAAAACTGAAATATTTTGTATCTTTAAGAATGCATAAATATAGATTTTCACATGCAGTCAAATATATGAAATTTTATTATATATAATTGTGTTTGGCGATAATTTAGTCACAGTTGAATTGTAAGCTTATAAGGGCATACGAGAAAAGAGCACTTTAAGAAAACAATTGAATGTAGGTTACCATCTTCGATAATCAATACCTGATAATCAATAATAGATAACAGATCGGTACGCGTGTACGCGTAATTGCGTGAACACGCGAACTCTATGGGATATCATTGGAGTCTCGCTTTGATAGCTTGTAAACCGAAAATTATTGCTATCCCAACATTTAGTACTTTTATCTCTGTCGTTAGGAATTTTAGCTTTAATATCCGGAATTTACTATTAAAATCCAGGGTTGCAAGATACTATTCTAGCAGAGTTTTTCAGTTACATAAAATAGACTTGAATCCAACGGGAACGCTTCTCGAATTTTTTTCACTTACCTACTAGATACGAGAATATTTCCTACTCGTGATATTCACCGAATCTTGCGCGCATCCAGGATACTTTTGCGTCGTACGATTTCATCATGCCGCCTCATAGCAAGGGTTTCTCGAGCGTTCTATAGTAGAGCGACGGGGATGGTTAGGACGAAAGATTTCCGCGGAACTTCACGCAACTTATATCCCAGTGAGCATCATCACCGGAGCGACGTACATACGCACGTCACTCAGAAATTCTGAGGGAAAGCAGCTTGTTCGAACATGTTTGAGAACATGGCTGTAACGCGAAAGAACGATGCGCTCCATAAAGCAGTTTTTTTTTTTACGACATACACATATAGTGATCTGTTTGTTTCCTGTAGCTAAATTAGCGTACACTTTTGGAACTTAAAGTGAAATAGGTACATGTCCGATATTTGGCGAAAGCGAGACAGAAAGTTATAGGGTACAGTTTAGGTGCAGGAATGAAAAATGAACCTATAATAAACGGAATGGGCAAATTGAAATTAGAAAATTGTAACCTACCTAAAGAAAACTTGGAAAGGTCATTTAAAACGGACAATGACGTTCGAAGGTTCATTTCGGTAATTGTAATTTGTCACGCTTGCTTCTCGGACTGTTCCTGCAACCGACTATGGCGGTTCCTAAGGTCGCACAAGTTGAAAGGAGATAAAAGATACCGCCAGCCTCGACGTACAGTCGAGCCGGCAACTACCATGGCGTAGTCACGGAATTTTATGACTGCAGATCGGTCTACCAGGTCTACCTTATATAAGGTATAACGTGCAATATATACATAGCTGTATTGCAAGTCGTTATTTAAACAATATAAATTTGCAGTGAATATAAATTGACTGATAAAATAATACTATATCGTTGTTATTTTTATTGAATATTATTTTATATACTATTTTTCGAGCTATTAAAGAGATTTATTTAGAGGTGTTTGATAAATCAAACTACACTATTAAATCCATCGAGCGTCAGTGTCATTGGCATTATTCATTAGTCGATTACGATCGATAATCGGCGATTCAATTCGCGGTCAAATCGAATAACGCATCGACGCAGGAAATTGATGGCGGCGATGAATATCGAGATTAATGCAAAAGTCATTATAGACACTATATTCGCCCGTTTATACTTACGACACGAATGTTAGCGCGCGAATCTTATGATTCGAATTTAATTAGAAAATCGGATCGCGGATTTTTCTTTAGATTCGCGCGACGTTAATATAAGGAAAGAAAATTATCATTTTAATCGACATGCAAATGGCAATCTTAATTTGCGTCGGCAAAATGCAAAATGCTATTCTGAATCGCACGTTTGGTGCCGTGACTCTCTTATTTTTCCGCGTAACAGAATCTGAAATGTGTGGACGGCGCGCTTTTGCAATTTAAAAATCGAGCCACCTTAGTTACTCGTTCGTTCGTGAACTCGTTCGAACACGCTTGCTGCGAATAATTCCGCCTCGCGGCCCACCTACTCTGGCAACAATGGCGACTCCGAAAATTCTCCGTAGCTGCTCGAAAACGTTATATATGTGTATGTGCGATACTGCGGGTGAGCGAGCGAGCGAGCGAGCGAGCGAGCGAGCGAGAGAGAGAGAGAGAGAGAAAGAGAGAGAAAGAGAGAGGAAGCCGGTACAGTCGCCAACAACGCGTCGCTGTGGAATTTCAGTGCTCGGAGATGAGAAGAGAGGAGTCGTTTCGGGCGCGTTCAAGGAACGACGTTGCATCGCGCGGCGCCTCGTTGCGAAAAGTGCATTTCGCGTGGAAACCTTGCTCGCCGCGCGTCCGACCAAACGGCGCGTTTCCTCCGCTTCCGACGCGCTAATTCGAAAATACTCGGAATAATTTTCAGCCGGAGCTATACCTGCCCCATGTGCTTTTTATGTGGCGCTCGGACCTATGTACCGCGCGGGCCCCGGTGTACATACATACGTACATACGTACGTACATAGGCAGACGTGCGCTCGCGCGCGTACATGCCGCGGAGGTAAATATACAACGTATATAAGGGTAGCGTGTAGGAGATGGTTGGTACATAGAAGTACTTGCTGGAAACGACTAGGGCTATTGGCGGGGGTGGAGTGAAGGGAGACGAGGGCAGGAGGAATGGAGAGAGAGAGAGAGAGAGAGAGAGAGCACGTTTCTCTCGCTCTCTCTCTCTCTCGTGGATCCCTCTCTTTCTCGTTCTATCTCGCTCTTTCCAACGCTCTCTCGTAGCGAAGGCTTCGAGCTACGTTTCGAGACCTTTCCATGCATCCGTACTGTGAATCGCTCATCTTGAAAGTCCTTTTGCACGCTCGAATCACGAGAAGAACCTATCGATTGATCAATATAGTAATAACTTGTATTAAATTTCAAAGTTAGCATTTGTGCGTCCGAGACCAGATGCTCGACACTAAATTCAGGGAAACACCGGTCATTTTGTAACTTTGCTAATCTGGATTTAAGACGCGCGGCGCACTAAACTCTATTAAACTCTAAGTAAACTCTTCTTCTAAGAAAATTGTATTTTAATTAAGACACGTGAGAGCGTACATATTTCCCAACATTCCGTGATGAATATCTATTGTGATTGCATAAGATAAAGATGTAACGCGTTATAGTAAGGTTTATGGAAAAAAGTTTGGGCGAGAGAGGAATTTCGGCGTTAAAGAGGAGAGCCATTCGCGTTCTGCACGCGCGAGCCACCGTGCGCGTCCGAACTGAGCGCGGGCTGGATCGATGGTGCCATGGGCTGGGGGCTGCGAATTTTGCGCCGTTTCGAAATTCCGCGCGAATGAAGATGATCTGGGATCAGAGAAATAGCACACCAGTAATACAACACTTTTCGCCGAAACTCCTCGGATTGAGTTACCAGCGGCAACGCGCGTGATGCGCCCCGTGTTTCTGCCCGTGTGCGTACGCGTGAGCAGCCCTCGGCCAAACCCGCCTATGCCGGGAAACTTGATTTCTGACGGGCTTTCGGCCGGCGAGATTCTACTTTCGCGACTACCTCTCTCTCTCTCTCTTTTTTTTTACCTCTCTCTGTAGAAACGCGCGAGTACGGATTTTCGCATAGAGGAAACGTCGGCGCGCCGCTCGCTTTTAGTTGGCTTAGGCTCGGACGAATATCTCGTACATTCGAGCTCTTCCACATATATGTGAGAGTCGTTTAATTCGCGCGAACAAAAAAGAGGCGTTTAGGATAATAACTTGGTCGTCGAAAGTAAAGCTTCGCGACTTTTTCTGAGCTGAAATTTTATCGGATCTTTCGCAAGAGTCTCGTTACAATCAAGCAAAGTACTACTACTAAAAGTAATGAGGATGATATAAGGTTAAGCGAGATAATAGACGCTCTTGAATAACGTTTTTTTTCCTTCTTTTGTTTTGCCATATAATATACGCCATTCGGAAGGATCGCTGTAATAATAATCAAGGACGGTCGACATTTTCTGGCGGGTTGTTTTGTAACCTTTCAGACTCGCGACAGCCGTATTCTCGAGCGGCCAGTATCGGAATTCAGCAGTGCAACGTTTATTTATCGCAACATTAGTCGTCGAAAGAGACAGTCGCGTTTTTCAATGCAACGGCGAGAGAGACTCTCCCCTTCTGTCATCGTCAATCGTTATCCGGGATTCTTCGCGGACAATATCGTCGCGTTGACGTGAACGATTAAAATCGCGACGCAAATATAAATCCGCGCGCGTCAATGCGCTATTCTCTCTCTTGAATCACGTCAACGTACCCGAGATAGTCCGACTCGTTAACGACTGCACGATTTCAATAAAGTACTTGCCAGGCCCGTCAATCGTAACAACGATATTACTACAAAATGCCGTTACACGCTTTCGCGCCCTGCCTTGCTGCCCTGTGCCATAAGTGCATTACTGCGAGAGCAGCGTTATCCGCGGAAACGACGAAGGACAGTGCACAATCTAATTCACGTCGATCTTAATCCTTGCTAGAGGAGTCTACTAGCGTGCACGTAAAAAGATTAAACCCGCGACTTGACGAAAGCGGATAAGAAGAAAACTCAAATTTCATTTTGCGCTTCTTTCTCGCGCTTATCTCTCTCACGAAATCTAAACCGTTTTTTAAATTCTAACTGTGTCACAGGAGCTTTCTACATCATCGCGTCTGTATAGGTTTTTTTTTTTTAAATCAAACGTTTCAAGAGAAACTGTGTTGTACGAAATAATCGAAAGAATTTATCGTCGTATATTTTTCATTTAAAAAAATCGCATCTTGTTGGATTTTTTTTTCTTTTTATTAAATTTACGTTCAAGGTTTCTTTCCCCTGGAAATTCTTTAAACGTCATTTTTTCCCTAGAAATATCCCATTAGTTATTCACAGCAGTTAAAGAATGAAATAAATCATTCGTTATGTTAACTTGCAATTTTCTTTTCGTATTTTCGATATTAACGACATTTCAGTTGTATTTCAGTTGCGTGCTTTTTTTGGTACTCTACTTAAATAATTCCTAATTAAATTACTATTATAGTTGATACATCGATCTGTTCTTGGTACGTGTCAATCGAGTTGGCACACGTCAGCGGGGTCAATATGCAATGCCGACCTTCGAGTCAATCGTATCTTCGGTCGCGTGAATATTTCAACGTGCTCGGCTAACATCCGGAAACTTTTCCTCGACATAGGGGAAGGATACCGAGGGACCAGAAACAAACTAACAAACGTTTTTCCCCCGATTCTCGATCGTGGTACCCGAGGATACCGAGGATACCGAGGGAACCAGCCGATCGTGGTGGCAACGGCAAGCGTACGCGTTTCGCGTGGGGTTCGTAGCTACCCCTAAGCCGGGCTGTGGCTGGTGCTGGTGCTGCTGCTCGTTGCTAGGGGAAACCTCCAGAAAACTCTACACACACACATACATACATACGCGCGCGCGCGCGCGCGCACGCACGTACACGTAGCTTACAGACACATACACACAGCGCGTGCAAGCGAGCTAACCCATCGACGTGTACGCGCACACGCACACACAAATTCCCACCCACACCCGTGTCTCGGCCACCTACGCGAGCGCGCGCGCACACACATACACCCTATACATCTCGCACACACAGGCATCATGTGCACACGAACGAAAGGGGCAACGAGAGAAGCTCACGCACGTACTCTCACGCACACCCTGACGCGCCGTGGAAAATGTCGATAACGAAAAACCACCACTGGTCTCTCTCTCTCTCTCTCTCTTTCTCTCTCTCTGTCTCTCGTCTCTCTTCTCTTCTCTTTCTCTCTGTCACTCCCCCCTGTACTCCTCTCATCCCTTTGTCTCTCCACCGATTTCTCCTCCTCGTTCGCCCCTATATATGCGCATCTCCTCGTTCCTCCTCTCCATTGCGGCCAGCACCCGGCCAAGGTATTTCACGGTTGCACCAAAAGTCTCGAAAGATAAAAAAAAGAAAAGAAGAGAAAAGAAAAAATATCAACCTGGAGGTACCTGAGAGATCCCGGCATTAAGTTAGGTGAGGTCAGGCAAACCGCGGCGCGGCGACGACTATTCCTCCGTTCGCGCGATCCGCGCCCTTCGCTCTCTCTCTCTCTCTCTCTCTCGCTCATCCTTCGCTCAGTCCTGGGATTATCGAAAATCCTTTCTCGCCCCGGTTGTCGCGCCCGCCTGCCCGCTCGCGAGAAGACTCGTTTCACGGACGATTTCGTCCTCCGCCTACGCGAGAGGTTTTTCCCCACGTCGATCTCGGGATCTATGTGCAATGTGTACGTGTGTATGTATGTATGTGTATTGCGGACGGGGCGATCGTATGGCGGTAAAGGCGTCTCCTTCGGGGACGATCCGGTCAGAAAACCGCACACCAGCACCTTTCAGTCCCGAGAGCGAGAAACGAGCGTGATTCGAGAGCTGTGCGCTCGTTAATGGACGCGAGAGTGGGCGTCGAGGTTCATTCAGGACGCGGAATACAATGGAAGAGTCGCGACAATATTGCGTATCTTTTGGAAGATGGCTGGTGTAACGTATAACGTATAAAAGTTTCTCGCAATTAGAGCCGTGTAAAAAATTCGGTCGGATTTCTTACTCGAGTTTGGATCGAGGGTCTTTTTGAAGAAAAATTGCGCGAGATATCGATAGTTTGGACTTACTAAATCTGTGCGTTGTAATATCAAATTAATTGCGCGTGTATATTAGACAATAATGTAATATTGAATAATACATCTCATTATGTAAAGAGAAGAAATAATCACGTAATTAGTATTAAATACTACGAGAGCGCTTCGCCAAATTAAACGAGTATAATTATGATGTGATTTAGCAAGAGTTCCGTAAGAAACGTTCAAGTTCTATCACAATTCCCTATGCGCGGCGCCGTCAGGAAACTCATAAGTGGACGCTCTACAGACATCATAATCCCGCGGAGGAATAATATCAGGATATATTGCTTTGACTATCGTTTAACTCGATTTTCCACGAAAAACCGTGCACAAAAGGTCGGCCTTTGACAAAGAGAGCAGGGAAAGGGCACCAGAAACTCGAGCCCCACATCTCTCACGAGTGTGCCTGGTAGGTCCTTGTCTCTGTATGTAAATCTGTGCCACAGAAGGAGAAAAAGGGAGCGGATAGAAGTAGGAGGAGCAAGAGAAGGAAAAAGGAGGTAGGAGAATGACCGAGAGAGGTAAAAAAAAAAAAAATGAAATAAGGGTCGCTCTGAGGAGTGGCTGGCACAGCCTTACGTGGCAACGACGTAATGACCCTCGTAAAAAAGCCCTGCGTGCGCAATAAAAATTTACGAGCCAAATAATAACTCCGCGTCCGCACTGCGCTCGGTCGTCCTTTGACGTTTTCGAAGTCGGAAGCGCTTCTCGACGACGATGACGACGACGACAACGACGACGATAGGGAACTTTTGCGTAATGTTAACGCGGCGCCGATAGCTCTCCTGCGGCGACATTTACGTGATTTACATAAAAGAGTCATCGCTACGCGAGCAGTCGGCCGTGAGGAGAAGCCGACTGTGACTTTCCTTTACGCGTTGGAGATCCAATCCACGAATGCTGGTGAACTGCTTTGGAGTGTACGCAAATATATTTGATATACAGAATAGATACGGAGTAGATATTACGATGTCAAAATGTGAGATGAGATGGGATCGTAGATTTTGTTCATTGAATGAATTTCCGTAAATGAAAATTTAATTAATTGAATAATCTGACAATCATAAATTAAATTTACAGGAATAGACATGACACATAACTTATTTCAAGTTATTTCCGTGGAAATCATTCGACTTTTTGCATCATCTAAAATTCTCGCACTGAAACTAACGAAGTCTCAATTAAGGGACAATAATTTTTGACCTGAATTCACATCACTATCTCCTCAAACGAGGAATTATTGCAATCATATTACGTCGCGTGGAGTAGAATAAAGATAAGATTTACTTTCGAAATGATAGATCAATCTCTCTCTCTCTCGTAAGCGGGGGAAAGGGGTTTCGTGTTTTAAATCGCGACGTCGTCGAGGCCGGCGCTGTACGTGAATTTGAAAAATGGATTCGGGAATGCGGGTACGCTCGGGAAGCTCGCGCGCGATCAGGCTCTGAGGGAATTTAATTTATGTCAATATTAATTCTCGCTCGCTGGCAGAATTTTGTGTTATTCGACGAAACGAGTTTCTTGGGGGGCGCGTGCTTCAAGTATAGAGCCGCCGGCGCCGCCGCCGCCGCACGCGCCGCATGTAACACAAACTATTAGACCGGTATGCTTCGGCACGTACCGCGGCATACCGAAGAATTCTTTCACCGTGTTCCGGGGAGGTATGTACCAAAGTATACCGAACTAATAGCGCGCGGTATGTACCGAAGTAATGCCTTTCGCGTTCACAATGTGCATCCTCTACCGACTTCCCTTTGCCGCCTGTTCGCCAACTGTGTTACATTAATTTACGACGTCGCCCTGATATATTTTTTCCGAACTCTTCTAAATAATTGAATAATTACTTTTTTTTTTATCAGAATTTTTTACTTTCACGCTCACGTTGCCAAATATATAATATGTTATATACGAAGATTCGCTTGCACATATCAATTGATGACAAAGTTTGAGCGTTAGTCTCTTGACATATCGCAAACAAAGAGATTATGACGAGAATGTTAATGATATAATAAATTCATGTAAGATTTAATGCTAAAATAAACAATCATTGTTTGTTTTAGCGTTAGCGATATTTTGTATTGCTCTTACAATCTATATTCCGTTCTATTGACAAAAAAGGAAGAAAATGGAGAGGCGTTATTAATCCAATTTCGATATTAATATTTTAATAGATTACGTGTCGCAAGACAAATTTTTGGAGATAAAAACCATCGTCGGTCTTCATATATTTAAGATTTCATCAATTTTATAACTTACGATTTTTATACAACTTGTCTATGAAAATTTAATACTCAGCCGATAGCTGTTAACGATAGCGTCACGAAAATAAAGCTTTTATCAATAACCGATTGTTTACTGTTTATCGCGCAGCTATACGCTTTTTAACAACGTCACTTGAAAGTGCAATGATAAGTGTATCAGCGGGATCGATAACGGCAGATGAGTACTTAATTTCTCAGTATTCTACTGAAACATTAATGCACATGCCGCACGAGTTTCGAGTTACGCATTGTAGTGCGAAACCCGGAATGCAGAACTATTTTCAAGTAAGATTAATGCTATCCCGGCGTTCCAAGGAAATTCACGGCAAAATAGGAATATACGCTGCACCGTTAAACTTTCAAAATTATGCGTCGTTACGTAGTTACACCGAGTATCACGGAAGTTATCATCGACGCATATGCAGGAAAGTAAAAGCGCCATGTAACTTAATGTGGCAAATATTCTGTAATCGGAGGAGGATTACTGTGAACAGTTGTAGGATTACACGTTCATCGTCGTCATTATTTCAATCGCGTGAGCTATTTTTTTTTTATTTTTAATTAAAAATTCTTTCTTTTTCGATTCGGAAAGAGTGTATCTTCAGTTGAGGAACACGAGAACTTGATGACGTTCGATTACTCTTCGGACATTGTTTTTCGTTTGGTGATGGAGAGTAGAAAAAATTCAAATTTTCTCGATCAATAAAGCTCATTAAAGAATTTGCAAATTAAAAAAAAAAAGTTACAAAAGGGCGAATCGGACCGTATCAGCAACGAAATGTCGAATAACCTTCGACAATCGAAATAGATTCCCCTGGGTGAAATCAACATATCACCCTAGTCCATGCCGTAACCGAATTAAAACGATAACTGACGTGTGTACGTCTACCGTTTCGAAATAAAATACACGTTGGGGGGCGCAGAATTGATCGTATAGTCCATCAAAAAATTTTTCAAATATTCCGAAAGTGACCGATCCATCTCATGAAAGATATTTCGTTTAATAAATGTGGAGGCTCTTTTTTTTCTATCGTTTACATTGGAAAAAAAGGATTAAATCACTTTTATGAAAAAAAAAAAGGAATCATTGTCTCAATGATAACGGTAATGCTAAAGATATCAGGGGGAAAAAAAATGTTCGGATTGAAAAGCCGATTTGGGGAATCTGTTGTAAATATAAGAAAGAAATGGTCGGCCGGAAACCGTCGGCAAACGGCACATCGCGCGAACATAAGGCGGCGCGCGAAGTGGAAAGAAAAAGAATAGACAGACGGAGAAACGAATCACCAAAGCGAGCATCGATTCCGGTCGAAGGTCGAATGACCTTCGGCAAACTGCGCGCGAGTCGAGGGAGGAAGATTCCCCTGGGTGAAATCGACATATCGCCTTAGGTCGCGCCGTAGTTCCGAGTTTCCAGTTATAAATTACGGGGTAGACGACCGAGTTCTACCGCTTTTTCTTCTTCTTTCTCCACCTCCCGGCCGTTCGTTTTCTTCTTATTCTTCTTCCGCCTCGCCCCCGTTCGTACCTCTCGCCCACCCTTTCCCATCAATGTCGGCTCCTCTCCTTTTTCTCCTCCCGCCCGAGACTCTCTCTCTCTCTCTCTCTCTCTCTCTCTCGGCTTTTTTCTCCCTCTTTTTTCTTTATTCACCTAACTGCCTCGCGGAAGCGGTATGCTGCGTATCGGGGCAGCGTTCGAACCACGTGTGGTCCCATTCATAAAACTGTCGATCCACGACACGTGCACGGTGCACACCGCTCGCGCGCGACGGAACCCTCGATGGAACATGGAACGAGCGAACACGCGTGGCCTCCACTATTTCGCCGGCCGTCCCCCGGCCGATTTTCAACTCTGACCCTAAACCAGAATCTGATTTAAAGGAGCGCTGCCGACGGTCAACTTCGAAATGGGCCATCATCTTATAAGACACAAGTGAGACTTATTTTTTAACCGTTTCGGGATAAGGAATGTATAAATTTCGAATCCTTTTTTTGTATTCCGGTAAGGTTCAAAATTCTAGTTTTCATGTGCTAATGTCTAATTTTAATTGTCTTAAAAAAAATATTTTTTAAACTAAACATTTTAAATCTTTATTCTGAAAGATTAGCAAAATAAGAGGTATTATTTTTTATAAGTGTGACACTTTTTTGCATGTAAATGCGTTTTAAGAAGATTTTACTGGAAATTATATTAGAGGATTTTCTTTTTACGTAAAAAAGAAATCGTCTAAGAAAGGTCTCAAATTTCTCTTTGTACAAATAAATGTAACTTATGTTTCTAAACTTTGATTACGCACAAGTAATAACATACAGCGGTGAAGTAAGTCACGGTGGCTTTAATTAAGTCGCTGAATAAATGCCAACCAGTGATTTTAATTACCCTTTTAAATGTATGCTACAAGCGTAATTATACGTTTACACTGCCGCTTATGATTTCTTTTTTTCTCGTGCGAGTATTAATTAGAATGGAGAGAAAAAAGAGACAGAGAAAGAAGGAGAAAGAAATATGAAGTTATGCCAAATAAAAATGAATAAGAGGATGCATAAATATAATTCCATGAAAATACAAAGACGGATGATTTACAGTGACATTGTTTGCATTATCATACCGAAAGCTTCTTTTTCACACAAATTTACATACATAATCAACTGCAGAATCTATCACTGTTTACAAGTTTTTACTTTATTCGTCCTTTCGGTATAACGTGCTTTATAAAATATTAACAAAAACGACGTTAAATAGACACGGAAGTAAACAGGCTTATAAAACTTTATATAGGAATGGGGGTAAAAATTATATTAATAGCATGCAAGAGACGGAAAATATTATCGTACAATATCTGTCTCAGACATTCTTCTACCTTTGCAAATTTACTTACGTTCGCTAACAGTTTGTTAAATGCATTTGTTATATTATTTATTTTTGTATCAACATTTTATTGGCGCACATATGGGAAACTTTATTTTATTTTTCACGGACAATCAAGTACTAACGATCAAATTGTGCATGCAAATGAATTTGGACACGAAAATCAATTGCGTCATTTCCGATCGCACTACCGTAACAAGCGTCATAAAACTTTTTAACGCCTGCAGCTATCTAACGTTATCCATTATATTGTATTTTTGTATTTATAGTTTAGGCGTTTTTATTAATTTTTTTTATATTGTACAACGGGGTAACTTATAAAAGCGAGAGAGAAAGGAAAGGAAGAGTAATTAAAATATAAGTTACGAGTAAAATTTAATGGATCTTGGAAATATACACATATATTTTAGGTGTAGGTCGAAGTAGGAATAAGTGTCCGCTTACGTCAGTGTGACATGTTGCGCAATTCCCACTTGTAACACTATAGGCCCTTCGCACGTGCGCCGAAGTACTTTAAGGAGAAGCGCACACGTGTCAAATTAAATTTATCTATTTCTGGCACTGAATATGTGGAGAACAGAAGCGATGCGGGAATGTGAGAAGAACGAACAGAAATGTAGATATATTCGTGGTGTCTCGCTTCCGCGAGAGTATTTTGAAAGAAAAGATGATTGTAATTACCATAATTTAACTATAACTTATAGTCATCTTCAATAGCTTCAAAGCTACATATATTTTTGGTAGAACTGTAAACATAATTATCATTACTGATATTATGGGAATAATAACTTAAAAAATAAAGCTCCTTGCTATATTTATTTTATTATATAATTACATAAATACCAAACATCTTTCTCTCAGTGTAAAGAATTTAAAAAATTAGGAATGCTGTCCAATTTTTTAAAATTGTTTTTACGTCAAAATATTAAGTAAAATTTGATAAATAAATTTATAAGTATATTTTTCCACACTACTGTCTACACAGAAAAAAAAAGACTATTTTTAAATCAATCATAATATACTCATATATAAGCAAAAGTATTGTAATCTTTAAAAATTTCAATCTTGAATTCGTATTGATATAAGATTTTTAATTGAGCAAGTCTTGAATTAAGTGCAAAGTAATACTTGCATCGAAACAAATTTAATCAAATCAAGATTGATATCTTTGAAGCAAAATTATAATATTTTTGCTTATATATGAGTATATTATGGTTGATTTAAGAAGAGTCTTTTTTCTGTGTACTGTAAAAAAAATATGTAAAATTATATAAATAATAAGTGTAAAAATTGTAATTTTATCTGTAATTTTTTACCATGTACTTAAAAAACCCTTGTCAAATCATCTAACGATGCGTTAGTTTTTTCGCAGCATTCAGAGAAAATGATTTCTATGGTTATGTCCGATAAGACACAATTTGAAATTCCGTATATTAATGTAATAACTTCGTGTTACTCCGACGTGCCATTGCTCACGCTCGCACGCATCTCTCAAGGGTGCGTCGAGGCGCTTTGAGCAGCGTTAGGCGATTTCGAGACGCAGTGACAGGTAGAAGGCAATCAGAGTCTCCAGCCTAATCATATTGATGGGCGTGCTATGCGTTATTCGTGGCATAGTGCACCAGCAGCGAGCGTAGGTTGCGGCGGCGACGGCCCCAGCAATTTCTCTCGAAGGTAGAACACATCGATAACCTCATCGATATGTATATTGCTTTGTTAGCATAGTAACAGGCTTGATCCCGTGGCTCGGTTTTGCCGCCTGCATCGCGCAAGACGCGCAGCAACGTTGCATTATCCAATCGCCACTTTGTAATTCGGCCGCGCGCGCTATGCAGTTTCCGATGTCGCCGACGTCGTGGTGCATAACAAGAGCTCTGCGAATTGGCTAATGATCGAAAGACTGCGAATGTGTGTATCCCCAACATTCGCGTATGGACGTTGCATGCATCCTCGATGCCAAGTTTTTTTTTTATCGGATGCCAGAGTACTTACGATTATGTCAAGCATACCCAGTAAAATATTTGTAAAATCCACCGATATATTTTCGACTTTGTCAATAAATCTCTTCATCGCGAAATATAAATTATTACGTTTGACATTTTTACATGACGTATCCTATATATTTTGTTATAATAATATAATGACGAGATATAATGAATAATATAATGACGATACATATATTTTGCCATAACGATACAATGACGTTATATTTCGAGATAAACGTAATATTAACTGGATGTCGGAGAAGTCTTCATCCGACTTTTCGGAGCATCAAATCTCCAAAAGCCGAACAATATACTTACCGATTTAGTAATGACGTACATAATAACGTTTTAACGTCATAAATAAATGTCGGGGTACGAGAGTGTGTGCCCTATCTCGACGTTATCAATTATTTTCACGGCACGGCGGTTTATCGGATCGATAATTTATAACCTGCTGTGTGATAATACCGCGAGATTCGCGGATAATATTACGTATACGGTAATTCCACTTTGTGTAATTGCGCTTTGAAGATCTCCGCTACATTACGGGAGTTTAATTAAACCTTTAATCCATATCTGCCTAACGTCCCCCCTAGGGCGCCTAGGATAACTCATATTCGAATTAATTTGTAATCGCTACAAAGCTGTTATGCACTGACGTTTCCCCATCTGACGTTCCACATAAGGATCTTTAGAAGATTCATAAATTTGAAACACATCTCGCGCTCTCTTCCCGCATTGCAAGGCTAACGAGACGTCTAATATTATCCAAACGATATACTCATGTTGGATCGTGTTCTATTAATCGAAACACGCATTTGAATTTATATATATATGTATATATATTAACCTGAATTTATATATATGTATATAAATTCAAATTGAAGATTAAAAATGAATAGAGGGTGCAATTAAGGCTCCGATTAGATACGGAAATGGCCCATGATGGTATTCAGTGACGTTGTTAGCTAAGCACCGAAGACGCTGTTTCGTCTATTACTGATTTTTCCTCTTCGCAAGAGAGAAAGAGAGAGAGAGCGAGAGAGAGGGAAGGACTGTTAAGACGGTGGGGTCTTATCGACAAAATCGATTTTCGCTTCACCCTTGTTAAGCCGAGCAGGTAGCTAATCCACTGTCGCATCGCGACTGTCGAGAAGTCGAGAATAATCTCCCGTCGTTTGGCTCTTCAGATTCCTCCCTTCTAGTCCTTCCTCAAGCTATATCTCCCTCTCGCTTCGTCTTGTCGTTTTAAAAGGGATAAAGCACCCTATCTCACCCTCACTCGTCTTCGTTTCTCCTTTATTCCCTCTCTTTCTCTATCTTCTCCTCTTATACTCTTAATCGCTCAAGTACCGGCGATTCGTGGTCGAGGCGCGATAATCTCACCTTGGATCTGCAGTGTCGATCGATCGAGAGCGGCGAATGACTCTCTCGTGTCGGTCCTCAAGAAGCCCACTCGATTTTCATGTAATTCAAATGAAGCGTGCGCTGAACGTCGCCGTCGCGTTCGTCTGACTGAAACTGAATCCCGGATTCCTTTGCGCGAACGATTTTCGAAAAGTGGAGCTTAGCCAAAAGCGTAATACGCGTTATCATAAGTAGAGAATATAATAGGGTGGGTGGCAATGAATATGTAACAATTTCGCCCAAGTTTTTTTTGCGGCGTATACGATGTCGTTAATATCAACATTATCAATTTTAGATTTGTAATACTACGTTAACAGCTACAACAAAATATAAAATGCACGAAAAAGTTAAAAATTCCCAACTTTTTCCCATTAAGTTACCCTGGATTGTGAATTTATCGGATAAAGGAACTCCGACAATTTTTCCACATTATAAAAGAGATTCACGGTGCCTTTTAATAGAGGAGAGAAAACGGATGAATGAATCGGCGTGTTTCGCACACCTACATGTACACATACATGCCTACCCTCTTCTCGTCGGTCGGCCGGAAATACGCGGAGGATACGCGAGTTGGAGTCGATATATCGGATATACACACAGCCGGCGTTACCCTCCTCCCCAACCGGCCTAGGTCGGTCCAATCAAATTTTATGATTTGTATCCATCTCGCATCTCGCGCTCCTGACCTACCGCTAGTCGTTCCAGTGATAGTGCTCTTTTCGCTGTTTTTTTGCTCGGCCACCCCTCCGCTTTTACTGTGTGCTTTATCGAAAAAAGGGAGAGTGACTTCGAAAGTCAATAACCAGTATCCATGCACCAAATGTTTTTAATTCCCTCATTGTCCCGACGTTTACCTCCCATTGATCGTTACCGACGCGAAAGTCGACATACAAGTACAACCCTTTGATTTACATCAAGTGCAGATCCCGCTGACAAACCAATTCTGTCTGCAGTTAATATAGAAATATTTTTTTAATCCTTACATTTCCTATCGTTATCTAAACTTTTTATATTAATAATACATACCGTTTCGGTTAATAAAAATTTAAAATTATAATTAACTGAATTATACAAGCTCGGTCTAAATTCTTTTAAAGGTATTCGGTAGAAATTATTGTTATAGCTAGCAATTCTCATTTTAAACCAGCGGAAATTTTGGAGAATCGTATGCTGTGCTAGATTCCATCGCGTGAGGAAAACCAAATGAATGCGGGGAGGATGGGAAATGAAGAAAGCATGCTTTTCAAGCTCTTTGTAAGCCGCAGGGCGAAAACGTAGCTAGGTGGACGATCGCCAGAGAGATCGGCTAAGAAAGAAAGGACGAAAGGAACGAGATAAGTCCGGAGTTGAAAAAGGGCGACATGGACGCGCGACCCAAAAAGTCCTCCCGTCCTCTCTGCAAAAGGGAGCGAGCGTTCTCGAAATCGGACCGGGCGTTTCGCGTCTGATTACGCTGGCTCCAGCGACGTCGTCATGAGAGGACGCGAAATACAATCGGAACACACGGGCATCGCGACAGAGACAGAGGCAGAGGCGGTAGAGGGTTGGAAAGAGAAACGACCCTTCCTTCGAATCCCCAAAGCGAGACGACGCGACGCGGCGACGAGACTTTGACCGAGTTTTCAAGCGACTCCCGCGGCGCGGAGAAATGGAGAGAGAGAGAGAGAGAGGAAGAGAGACAGACCGTATATTACAGGAAGAGAAGAGCAAAGAGGTTCAACCAGAGAGAGAGAGAGAGAGAGGGAATTAGACTGGAGGGAATCGAGCACACCACCCCCGCAGACGACCTCGCCGCTCCTCGTATCGCCTCGTTCTGCTTCGCCTCGACTCGCATCGCCGACTGTAAACCATTTACGATCCCCGTGCCAAAAGTCCGCCAGTCACGCTCGCCGATTCGCGGCTCGCATTACACGGCTCGCGAGTGGAAAAAGAATGACAAAAGGGCCCGATGGCCCGACGGAAGGGACCAAAAAAGACGCCGATCGACTGAACACAAATTATGGCGGCTATATAGATCGGGGCATCTGTTCTCATTTTTCAAAGCGAATAGATACGTTAACTTTCTGCCGATTTCTTCGCATGTAAAAAATTATCTAATAAAATCAACGAGAAGAGAGAAATATTCATAAAAATATTATACGCGAGGTAAATTTCGTAATAAAGAGACAAAAGTATCAAAGAGATCGAGGTGATTGCTTCACTTCGGAAATTGTAGTTTCTCAAAGAGATTCAAGTTAAATGTCGAAGAATATAGTTCTGGGACATGAAACTCTGGAATAAAAGTCTAATACGGTTACGCGCTGTCGTCGAATTATCTTTACAACCACGAAACGCACGTGTGTCTGGTAATTGGTATCACAGAGGATACACATGGTGGTGTATCGACGGTATCGGTTTAACGAGCGTCATAAGGTGAGAGAGAACTTTGATACCGTTTGAAGTGTCTCGCTGACATCGCGCGCTCGCGGACTATATATCCGCCGTCAACGACTAATATTTCTCCGACTTTACAGCGCGTGATAACTTAAGCCGAAACGCCGCGTAATCCATAAATCCCGACTTGGCAGGAAGTACAGTTTAGCCGGAGTATATCTAGTGCCAGAGAGAGGCGCTGCCGGCCTTATTTACGACAAAGTCGCAAAAAGTCACTTATTTATGGGGAACTGAATTAAGGATGCGCGATCGTGTATAATGTAACGTACGCTGCCCGCATGCCCGAACCGACCGACCGACCGACCGACCGACGTAGAAGAAATTAATGTCGAGTTATTCACACGCTCGACGCGCGGCGCGTATCCGAAGAAGAAAAACGAGCAACGCGAGCGGGGACTGACTCGCGCCTTTTGAAGCGCCTTGCGTGTACGCGCCACGCCGTGCCACGTAATCTGAGGTCCCTTGAAAATCTCTCGCCGGATAAAAAGGCTTGATTAAAAGTTTTAGCACGTGTAAGATGTAATTGAAGGGCTTGGCTTGGCGCTAATGCTAAGCTATTCGAGAGAAAACCACCGTTCGTGGAATTTTTTCTCTTTTTTTTTCTTTTCTCCAACACGAAGACGGCGAAAAACATCTCACACTTTATATTTTATTTCTTTATCCTGATCTTATACCTTATACCTTCAAAATTTTATTACTTTACAATTAATCTATATACTCGTATACGTATTAAAAAATACATATACATACGTGTAATAATATTTTTGTCTGTTTATCTTCTTAATTATTATGAGATATTACGAATATCTTTTCTGATATCGTGTTAAATCTTGCTTATATCTGTCTTTTTGCAACGCTTTTACAAAACAACTACAAAGCTCTTACTTCACAGCTTAATGAAACTTACTTTATACTCTATGAATTGTTCGTTACTATATATGTTTATGTATGACCGGATATGTATATTTAAAGCAGTGTCGGCAAAGTTACGAGTCATGTAGGTAGCGTTGAATTGAGAGATCTCGTATAATTGCAACTTAATTACAGATAGCGAAATCATTCGTGCTCGTAGCACAAACATATATATCCTTAGTAAAATTAGGTGAGAGAACAGTATCTCTGTGTCGCCACACTTAACATCGTTTTCGCAGCGTCCAATCTCTTTCGACGGGGTAGTTATTAATGTCAGGATTACTTGTGCACGCGACAAGGCGTGACGCGAGGAATTTTAATACGGATGTATCGCTGCTTCGGAAATTCGCCTCGCATTATTAATTGAGACGTCGCGTAATGAAGCGTGCCTTCAATGTCGACTGGTTCGCTTTGCCAATTTTCAGTTTTGAATTCATTAATTAATCGATAGATGTACGTATCTTCCAGAGTATTTCAATCGTGAAATTAAATGATGATTAAAATTTACTTTTTATTTAATTTTTTCAATGTAATATTTCGTATTTTCGTTGGAACGGTTAAAATGTATGATTTATATACAAGCAATATATACATAATTTTAATATATCGCAGAATTTTTGCTACAGGGAAAGAATGATTTTGCTGAAATACGTAAAAATTTACCTATATGTACAGATCTGAAAATAATGCTGTTAGACCATCAAAATAATTATGTAGGAAATTCAAGCATAATGAGCAATGTTACAAAAAACTTTCGATATTACCAGCTTAAGCGCCCAACATAATTTGATAGTTGAACAAAATTATTTTCGAGTTTATATCTAGCTAAATTTTTAAATATTTCAATAATTGCTTTTCCGTATAAGAAAGAGGTCGGTTTCAAATTTGTTACAAAAATGTGTAATAATTCGAGTAATTCATTTTTCGAACATTCTACATAAGAAACGAATTGCGAGAAAAGTACGTCGCATGAATGGAACCGAGAATGGAACCTTACGAAATCCGCCTCATTAATGGAAAAGCTGTATAGTAGGTACGCGCGATCGTTTATCGCGACGTCACCGTACACGTTTAATGGTGTTTGAACGGAGAGATTTATTTCGCGTCGTCGGCAATGCACGCCAGGAGTGAATTAGCGGGTCGCGCTTGCAAAAGGGCCGCGGCCTTTCGTTGAAAATTACTCCGGGAGGTCGAAGGACAAGGCTGCGGCGAGGCGGAGACGATTATTTCCCAATTCGCGGTAAGGACGTTGACGATAGCACACTTTCACTCGTGACGAGACAAGTATCCAGAGAGTCGCTGATTACGTATCAATTTGAGAGACATTCAGATTGCAGACTTCGATCGGCTTCCTTGGTTCTTGGACACAATCGAGGAAGCGTCATAAAAAAGCGACGTCACAGATCTTGAAAAAATCCTTCTACAACTTTTCTTACATATAATGTTTCGAAATTACTTATAGTGAAAACAGAAATATACTTTAGTTCGTCGTGAGTAATGCTATATCCTGGACATGATAACGGCATAATTCGCGGGCCAATTTTCAGCGACGTGAAGATACGCAGAAATGTCGCTTTACGTAAGACTTACGTCACGTGCGATTACACGTAAGAGACTCATTTGCGCATATTTGCGGTGAGGAAAATTGGGCGCGCCAGGATAATACCGGCATTAGAAGCTAACAATAACGGTAATCTTCGTCTACGATTTTCCCGACGATGTCGCTAAAAGAATTCTACATAGGAAATAAATACGACAGATATGTGATAGACAAATAAAATTTCAAGTACGCGAGCGTACAATTATATGAATGTCGTATTGATTCGACATTACATTAATTGTTACCCATCTTTCATTTATAAATACGCGAATTATATTAAATTGTTTTTTTTTTCACAGAATCACTCCATTCATTGTTTTTATTGTTTAAAATTAAATTGTGTATATTTTACAGATATAAATTTGAGATACATTAAGGCTTTTATAATCTTGAACTTAGCAGTGTATCCGTTTCATGTAACAATCGGTCTATAGAATTAAGAGAAATGTACGGGTCGTGTAAATGACGGTGAAATTCCTACATTTGAAATCTCCGATGAATGCATGCCAGGAATGCCATGAAACGTAGCCACCTATCAAACTTTGACCTGCCTCTTTCCCCGCTCGCTGCCATTCATTCGCGATATCGCTCTGTCTCTGTTACGGTTTTACTGGATACGAATGTAATTGGTATCGCCGATACAGCGTTCCGCATTGTCCGCTGTCTCGCCAAGATTACTCCGAATTGCTCGCGCGAGTTTATCTCTCCATCGCATAAATTGTCCTGGAATTTTCAAGATATTTAGTACTATCCCCTTCAATCCCGATTAAATTTCTTTAAACGAATAAATAAGACTCCGGTCGCGAAAATACACATTTTCGCGGGAGAAAGACCCGTGACGCTCCATACAAAGGCGCGCTCGGCGAGCAAATAAATGTCCTCGCTTACGCGAGCGTGTCGCGCAAACGAGGCAAATTAAGTAACCGAGGGCGAAGTGGATCGGTGAGTAATTAGATTCGGCGCGGGAATGCATAGCGAGAGAGAGAGAGCGGGAGAGCGAGAGAGCAGGAGAGCGTGAGAGCAGCGCGCTGATGGTATCAACCCATCAAACTTCTAGCTCCGGCATGCACGAATACTAGATCACAGAGCGAGAGCGAGAGAGAAAGATTGTCTGCTCTCTTGCGCGAATATTCGTGGGCGACTTTCGGAAACTTGTCGAGAACCACGCACCTCCACGTTCCGTCCCATTCGCCAAATTCCTTGGAGTACTTACGCGCGAAGGTGAAACGAAATATGTGCTCCTTGGGAACAACAGAATGTTTTTGTATCCTCCCTCGCTCTCAACAAATTCGATTAATTATCAATCACATAAATATTCATTATTGTAATGAATATATTAAAACTTTTCTCCAGACACATAAATGCATATTGATTGTGCTTATCTAACGCCTCTGTATTTTGAAAGTTTAAAAAAAAAAAGGTATAAATTAATATATTAATATATTTTCACAATTGTATTTATAATATATACAATAAATATACAATATATATGTACATAAACGTACATATTATAAATTTACTATGAAATTAATCACTCTTGGAATAGTATATTTAATACCTATTTATTTTATTTTACGAGGAAGGAGGATAACATATATCGTATACTTTTTTTTTAAAACTGAATAATAATGAACATGCAAAAAAACATGTTCTTAAGTTTTTTGCTTCTACAGACAGCTCTGCACGTGCTTCCCGTTACACTTCTATTGTACGGCTTTGGTTACGTGGTGCCACGTGTTCCGAACTCTTCTCCGTCTCTTTCTACCTCTCTCGACTAGGCGACTAGGCGTTTTGCGCTGAATTTCGTAAAGTTTCGCGTCTCACGCTGCTCGTACGCGGCCCGTAATCGAGCTTGCCCGTCGACTCGAGCAAATCCTCTACCATTTACAAAGTTACAATGAGAGATAGGTGGAAGTTTGAGACCTGTTCCATAGCCCGAGACATGTCCCACGTCCCATACTCGTCGCTTCGGAGAAAAGAAAAGTTATTACGCGCGGAACGAATGTTTTTCTCTGTGTTTCGGCTCTACGATAGACTCGTGTCGTCGATATTTTTTTTATTGGTATATCGAAAGCGTAGCAAAGGATTCGAATTGAAAAAGAAGATCGTAAATGTTGATGTAAAAAACGACGGTGTCAAAGGAGAGATATCAATATTGGTGGAATAACTGTAAAGCTGATCGCGATAACGAGGCAAGATTTGTTACGCCGTTATTTTTCTGAATATGAAAATGTCATATAATCTTTCCTGCCTTGATAAAAATTGCACGCCAGTTAATAAGCGTCTCGATGCGCCACGTGCATAAACGCAATTAAGGACACCTTTGAAGAGCTCCCAAGGCAACTCTTTCTCTTGCAAATACTCCTATGCCGCAAAGTAAACGTCTCGCTAATTGCTTGCATTTTACTGAATAGTGCGATTTTCTTTTTTGTATTTTTTGTATATCGTCGATCAACGTGTTCCCGCGCCTCGTCGAGGACACATTCCATAGAAGATTTTAACCAGCGTTTTTACTCCGCTATTTTATTTTTCCTGATACTCTCCCCCCCCCCCCCCAAACTTTTAAATTCTCTTGATAATTCAAGTTGATAATTTTTGGGGGGATCGAACTCTATACTCTGTCGAAGTTATATTCACTCGAAGCTGCAAAAGTTTTGTTTCCAACTCTCCAAGTAAGTTTGGCAGTATTTGCATTCGATCGATGGTAGAACGGTAGAACACGCATCTGGCATATTTAAAAGCAACCGAAATTAGAAATTAAAGACATATAAGACAGCGTAACGAGAAAGAAAATAACTACCAGAAATAGCGCACACGAGAGAGACGAAATAATACGAGTATCGCCGTTATATCTCGATGTAGTTTATCGAAAAACTTGTTTTCTATTATTGAATTGAAGAAAAAAAAAAAGTCAAAGGCAAAAGTTTGCCACGAGCGAAACAATAAGTCGCTAAAAGCGTAAGCGCGCTTAACGTCACTGTGAAAATTACACGGTGGGTAAAAGTTGTGCAACTTAATGGTGGTGAAGAAAAAAAAAAAGGTGAGATGCAATTTGGTTTCGCGCACCGCGAACGAAAGTCTCCGCGCGCGAGGCGACGGTTATCGTCTTTTTATTTCTTTGTGCATTCGCATTCCGTAATCGTTAGCGCCATAAAATATTATTCGCCACGCAAAGATTGCGTGCGACGTTATTCCAGAGTATTAGAGATGCATTCAGCACTAAATGCGGGGATACGGATACCGGCCTAAGTGATCCGTTCATCCACTCGAGTTGTCAATGTACACGCGATTCGGCCAATTCTCCGCGGGTTAATTACACAATTAATTCTACGATTACGTCAACCAGTAATATGGTAACGTTGTAATATTCGGTAAACCGCATTTAATGGGCCCCGGTGTTGCATGCACGTTAATTCATCTCTAATCTGTACTCTTTCACCATGGTATACCCAAGAAACTATCGATCAGAGTATTCGTGAATGAGAAAGATGGAATATATCATCTCCCGTTCGCGTGTTACTTGAAATATCCAAAAATGTTTATACTTTAAACGAGATAAATATATATTCGAATGTTGAAGAGAGAGAGAGAGAGAGAGAGAGAGAGAGAGAGAGAGAGAGAGAGAGAGAGAGAGAGAACAGAGTGCAAGCAAGACGAACAAACCTATTTTATATATATTTATTATATTACAGATATAGGTATACGTGTATGCGTGCATGTGCCGTATATTGAAAAATCTTGGTGTGTGTGTGTGTGCCAAGGGGAATAGAAGGATCCATGAAGGATGTAAAAAAACGAGGAAACCTGTAAAACGCGCGCCACCACACCGGTGAAGTGGAAGCACCTCTTTGTGAAGCACAAAGTAGTAGGGGTCTCCGTCCCTCCGAGTTTAAAGTCACGAGCACCGATTCGTTCTAACAAGATGGGCGCAAAATCTGTCACAGTCCAGAACGCGTTTGCGCACACGGACGTACGTCTCAAAGCGGATGTTTGAGCCTTTCAGGTGCCGCCCGCGAACTTACGTGACACGGAGAGCTTTGCCAGCGGCGACAAAGGGAGATCTTATCTTGAAAATTAAACCCGCAGTTTAAGTGTCTCTCACTGCCGACACACAACGGTACTTCCTTTTCTCGAAACGCGAACGGGTGTTTCCGTCTCTTAGATTCTCCCGCGAAGATTACCGATAGTCCCCCCACGAACGGTTTCGATGTTTCGCATTTCGGAATCATTGCGATTATCGTCGAATGCGTTCGACCGTCTTGCCGGTATTAACATCCATGAATTTGCTCGTTGAATTTCAACTGTCTTGAGCAGCGATGGTTTGGAAACTCGGTGCAAATCCGCGCGAACTTGAAATATGCATTATTGAAAGACGTGGGTGCGGTAACTTGAGCTAAACTTGCGTCGACCTCGATATAGTTTGACCACTTTCAAGTGCAATTTGTAATCGTACACAAGATACGGAGGAAACGTACAGATTTGTACAAAATATATGCGCAACATATATTGTACAATAGGAGTTTGCAGAGGGAAATGATTTAATATTAACAATTTCCTCACTTTCCAATTAATCAAGTGGAAACGGTAACGTAAAAATGTAAATACGAGTGTTTGAAAAGATTAGATTTTAAGTGCTCGAATTATTCATAAAAGTTTCGAACTTTGTACAATTTTTTTTGTTTGTTAACGTTTAAACGTGACGCGTTCGTTCTGAGAAACAATTTTTAACTTTTTTCTCAACTTGTAAATTATGTTACATCGGGCTTCGCGTTCATCAACATTCGGATTATTCCTTAACTCTTTATTGCCGCGATTTACGGTAATTTCGCGCGAGCACTGTCGGCGAAATGCGTCTTCGAAATTCAAAGGGGGATACGTAAAGAGAAGAATCATGCCAGTAAAAACGTCACCTTAACGGCGGACGCGCGTGCGGCAACCGCGATAGTAATTCCAGACTAACATCAAAATTACATAGGCCAGTGTGAAACTCTGGGATTCCGACCGGAGCTCAAGAACACCCACTAGATTTACAACGTAAGCTCGTACCAACCAGGCCCGTACCTAGACGGCCGCTGAGGGTGCATCACTATTATTAGGCCCGCCGGGGAGGTTCTCTGCCGAACGGCGATAAATTAAACGACGGCGGTTTATTTCACCTTAATTTTGTTACATCGACCGTACACGTTGCGTTGGCGTGTTACGTCCGAAATAATCCTCTTGAAATGAATATATTACGATGGAACTTTATTCGACATTTATTTCATTAGAAAATCCGCGATAACGTCATCTCTATTATATCATAACTAGAATTATAGATTAGGAATAATATATATTAAATCCATCGTGAATGATTGAATAAGTAATAGGTACTGCGATATATTTGTAACCAGATTATTTGAAATTAGTGTTTCTCTTGATTGGAATAAATTAAATTTTCATAATTTTAAATTCGGATCTGTCAAGTACGGGAATAATGTAAGCAAAAGTGAAAGTATATACATTTCTGGATAGCTCTGAGAAAGTTACTACACAGGATTTTTTCTCAATTCGAAAGAATAAAATGTTTGTTCGAAAATAATTTCATCTAAAGATTTAATTGCAGGCAAAATTGAAATGGATGCATGAATAATTTGTCACAAATACCTAATGAAACGATTGTAGCTGTATCGCATGTCCCGATTACTTGTTACGCGCGTTATTGTACGAGAAAGGCAGCGGCCAATAAGAGGAGAAGGAAATAACAGTTTAATGGCATTTCTCTCTTACAAAGGGACACAGTATGCTATGTCGGCTAATTCGGATAATACGGGCAGTCGGACACATAACTTGCCATCCAAAGCATCCATCCGCGTGTGTTGTACTTTGAAATCCTACTTAGCTTGTACGCGTCAATTATCACCCGCGTCCGATGTCGTCTATTGAATGAAACGTTCTGTGCCGCGAACGTATTAAAGGATTAAAGGATTTATGTGATAATAAGCTTTTACACAACATTAGTATCTTGTACATGGCTCACAATTGAAATTGAATTTTAACTTTTTTCACAATTTGCATTCTAAATCGTAATTTTTTCTGTAATCTCAATAGTTACTAATTGCAAATACGAATAATAAATATTGAATTATATATATATATATATATATAAAATGAATTTGTAGGCTTGCTATATTCTTACAAAGAACTGTTGTGGCGAGCATTTCGATAACCACACGTTTTGCAACGCGAACGAAAATCACGACTCAACCTTGAGTTTCCGCTCGTAATTCAGGGACCCTCGCTTTTACGATCGCTATCCGTAAAATCATAAAAGACACTCTTATTACGAGAGTTAACCGGAACGCCAATGGTCCTTGCGACACGCTCTGTATACCGATTGTAGATCGATTTCCTCATCTTCACCTTTGTCTTCGTCTTTATCTCTGCCTCTATTTTTATCTTCGTTATCATTATCGTTATCATTATCGTCATTCCGGATTCACATTTCACATCGCAGTAGAGCTACGGTACGACGGACGCACAACAGTGGGAACGAGCAGATCGGCCGCAACCGTAAAAACATTACAGGCGCAAACAGTAAATACCCGTCTTATTGACTGTACGCACTTTACCGTCGGCGATGCGGTAAATTGCACCGGTCATACTGACGACAGTTGAGAGATACGTGACCGATGGTTGACGTTGTTTTGCGACGCCGTGAGCCGGTATACAATAGCGTACGATGCACACGACGACGACGACGACACTCTTCTCCCTCGTTGAGTTAATTGAATCGCGCGCGCGTCTGCAATCAGCCGCGCACCGCCTCCAGGTATTTTACCGTCCGAATGGAAAAATCAGCATCAAGTACAGGTGGAATGAGAGGGTGGGAGGAGAGGGATGAAAATACGGGGAGGAAACGTCCCGTCGCGATTTTCAAGCTTTTATTCGGTATTCCATTTCTTTCTCACTCTCTCTCTCTCTCTGTCTCTCTCTCGGCAATATGATACGATACCCGTCTCGTGATGTATACCCGTATTCGCGTGACAATGGCACCGCTCTGCTGGACGCATTGCGAAAATTTGCCGCGCCAAATTGCGTTTTTTAGAGGTTCGCTCACTCGCTCCCTCGCTCGTTCGTTCGTTAGTTCCACTACCGATAATTCGGAACTACCGATCTGCACTGCGCTTTCGCTGCCTGATACTTCCCAACGATTTTTTACGCGCCACGAGTGCCGAACAGTTTTACCTCGACGCTAGTAATTTCGTCTCGATACTTAACTACCGAAGCGAAGCTCTCGAATCTCATAAGTATAAAATTTTATCTACTGTAAAAAAATTGATAAATGGCTTGCCGTGATAGACCGTCCAATTTTGGTACTCGTGGGGTTCTATTCTCTATACAATATTCATACAATTTCTTAATATCTGACCTAAAATCGCTTTAAAAATGCAACGAAATCAACGAGCGAATAAATTAGTAGTACGCGAATACGATATTGTATCTCGCATGCGTCACAATATTTTTATACAACTGCTTTTTGGTAAAATACGAAATAAGAGAAAAATAATAGAAAAATAATAACGCCGGTGAAAAATAACAATGCACGCATTCTATTCTGCAAGAATAATAAAAACACAGCAACTTAGATAGGTTTGTGTATATTGATCTATTCTGTATTCTTACAAAAATATTAAAAATCCGCCAAACGTTGAACGTTCATTTAAATTGCGCGAGATACGATTACAGGGACCGTCGTTTTGTAAAATCCGTCGTGTTAATTAATCGGGCTAAGACACCCCGCAACGTGCAGAGACGTAACACGTAACGTCGTGTGCTTGTGTGTGCGTGTGTTGGACGGATGTGTCTGATATACGTCGCTGCACCATGTACGTGCGTTTGTGCGTGTGTGCGCAATGCACACGGGCGTTTCAGCTGCATCTGACGTGCCATTGCGCGATAACCTCGAAGTGTCTGTCTGAAGAAGTGTAGGTGGGTTAGATGTTGCAGCAGCTCTCGTGATGCGCGGCCCCGTGTACTGGCGAATTCCCCGACTTTCTATTATACTCGTCGTTCTTTCTTTCTTTTTTTTTTTTTTTTTCGCTCGCCATTAAATGTGTTCCAACATTTATAAAACTTCGTGTCGCCACGGGAAAATGCGGTCTCTCCTCGAAATCGCTGAAAATTTTAGCGCGTTCTTGCGGCGTTTTGCGAACTATTCCGCGTTACATAATACGTATGTCGCGTATATATACGTGTGATACATTAATATCATGTGAAAAACGAACAGCAACACTTCTCTTTTATCTTTTTCCCTTTAATTCTTCTTGCCTTACTCTTCTTTTTATTTGTGCATTTCTTTATTTTTTTTCTCGCTCAGATTTTTTTCCGTATTATCAAAACATTTTAGCGCCGTAGAAGAGAGATATGCATTCAAAGGCTAATGCTCGTTTCTTTTTTCTTCTGCAAATGAAAAGAAAGCTGTCTAACAAATGGAACGTTGATCTTTTTCTCCCACTTGAGTAATTCAGTGTGGACGAAAGTTTTTATCAATTACGCGTGCGTTCATCACGTAAATCAGAAGATAGGATCGACGCGTGTTTACGTGTGACGAGTAGAAGAAATGCGGTGAAAATCAATCAAAATTTAGTTACTCAGATAACGCGGGCGATAATAAAGGACTAATACCAGTGAAATATGCAGTGCAGCGCGAAGAAAGTTGGAAGAATTAAATTTCACATATCGCCGCTTGTAAACGCGCTATTTATCTAAAACTTCAATTTGCATGTAAATAAAATTTTAATAGCACGCACTTTGCTCGCCGTTGTGCGACAGAAATTATCATTTTTCGTTTATCTTTCCAAATTAACGAGCAGACGTGCATAAGCTCGTATTAAATATTTCATTCATAAATATTAAACAATTAGATCCGTAACAACGATATTTACGGCCGAGGGGAGGGAAGGTGCAGCTTTTTTTTTTCGCGACGATAATAACAATTAGGACGAGCGTACGTTTTCCAAATTTCATATACACTTCATTAGTCCGGGCATCCTCGATCATCCGTACGGACTTTATCATTCGGTCCCGCCGACGCGGCACGATGAATAATTGCCCGATACGTGTTTTTAATTTCGGCATAATTATTATGTCTGGCGTGCAGAAAAAAATGTGTTCGATGGCCGATATACATATAACGCGTGCCATGTCGGCATTGTACCGATACACTATGCTGTGAAGAGCCATAGGGGCGGAATAATTTTGCGAGAAGCGCAGCGCAGCACGATGAATTAATGAACCCGTTGATCGAAAAAAAAAAAAA
>NW_017299509.1:627181-633428 GCF_001594075.2 Trachymyrmex cornetzi
GGTGCGCTGCACGCTGCAATTAAAGTCGAATGTAAACTGATAGGACGCCGCTGTTACACGAAACTCCACGGTAATGATTACGGGAGCCGTCGTAATTTATTACTGCATGCGCGCTCGTTACTGCCATTGTGTAATACAGTGATACGCGGGATATAATTGCAACGCTAATAAGGCCGTATCCGCCGTATAACTGAGTCGGTATTTTTTTTTCTTTTTTTGCGTGCGGAGAGGAAGAAAAAAGCGCGAGTAATCGCGAGTTATCGCGATCGGCAACGATAACGAGACGTACAACTCGCGTTAGATTCTTCCGCCGAGACGAATTCTCGCCGAGCGCTCGCGACAGCGACATCAATATCGTATAATTGCCACTCTCATCACGTCATCGATTCCATGTTCTTTTTTTTAATACAACATGCAGGCTGCGAGCGTAGACGATTGACCGATTGCGATATTCATTCATTAGTGACAGCGTAATGTCTTTTATTGAACACGACTCGATTAACTAATAACTGTAATCTAACTCCGCCTAATGATTAATTCAGTCGTTTGGGACACGAAACGTTACTCATACCATTTCATTGACCAGCTCGTACACTGATATCATTACGCAAATTGGTTTCCAACTATCCGTTCCCCACCACTATTCATTAAACAGTTCGCATAGTAATAAGACAATAAATATCTCCCTCGAAACGCGCCAGTCTATTCCATCTCAATTATATGTCGAATTTTCGACGAGATAATTCATATTTTAGTTTCATTACCCAGTTACCGAGTCTCCCGTATCACTGTCATCCAAGTTCAGTCAGTCGAGCAGTGTCAACAAGAGCGGACTCGGTGTTTGATATCAGCGTCGATCTCGATCGAGCGATCACGGAATTTCACGTCGCTTGCGACGTGAATTCCGTCGAGATATTATCCGTCTTGATGATTTACCTCGAATTGCCGTTCGCGCGCGCGGGTACCAATTAACGAAAGTCATCCCGAGGAGCAGGTTCACAAGCGGCGGCAGCCAATTAGGAACGACGGAGATCGCGGCGGTGTATTACAGGCTACGAAATCGCTGCTGCGTTTCTCGTCGGACACGCGCGTGACGCTTTTCCGCGTTGCTGCATATCCATCGTCCTCGTCCTCGTCCTCTTAAGCAAACCGGCGCGCTTTAATGCCGTATTCGTTTTAATTACCGAGCGTTGCAGCAACCGAAAAATAAGCAGATTTTCTCCTACCTGTCGAAACGCTCTCTGTGCAAAGCTCTTTATAATTCTCGGATATCATTCCTCGCGCTTCGACCTTTTCCCGCCGCGGAAGAAACATCTCTCTCGATTTCCCGGATCTCGCAAGAAACCCTTGCAACGTTATTCGCACGAACAGCGTTATACGGGTCAAGTAGTTTAATTATTATTAATCCGGGTTGTTCCTTCCTCGGACGTAGGTTTTGTCGTTCGCGCAAATGTTCGCGTAAAGCCCCTCAATTAGAATGAATAATTGACCGTACTTAAAAAAAAAGGGAAAAAATCGTATTTTACCGTACCCCGGCTTCAAGGATGCGATGTTGGGACGAAAAAAGATCGGATTTAGATTTGTAAAAAATTTAAGTAACGTTAAGTGGTTCTCGTTAGATAAGTAATTAGATAAGTAATTCTGTGTAGCGGAGAGAGCGCTCGAAAATGGTCTCCAAAGATGTCAACGGTGTTCTTCTAAAGCTTTGCGAATCGCGAGGAGTGGGTATTTTATCGCAATTAAATGTCCTTCCGCGTATTAAAGGCGAAAAGAATGCGACGGAAATGTTTCCATGTCTCGTTTATACATGCTTTTGAAAGAAGGATACTCCAGGGAAAAATCCGTGAATGTTGGAGTACTAGAACTAACCGTTCTCAATGGCCCATTTAGATTGCGGCCGTAATGTTTTTTTTTTTTCGTATACGACGAAATACAGTAAAACTATTATGAAAGTAAAATAAATTTTCTAGCGGAGAATATTCAGGCCAAAGGGAAAGTGCGCGCTGAATTAGCTGAAAAGTTTGCACATAAATAACACAATCCGAAGTTTTTATGAAGGGAGAGACCTTTATTTCGTATCTTAACTTTTATTTCACGTTAAATGCACTTTTCTAGTTTCAAACATCTATTTTCCGATGTAATTGCAGTGTCAATCGGAACATCGTAAGATAATCACGGCGTTTCTTCTTTATTAAATTAGCGTTAAAAGGTATTTCAAAGAACAATCTGTAATTCAAGGGAATTGTCATTCAAGAAGATGCAAATAATTAGCGTGATTTTTGCTCCAGTTAATGAAGGAGCACCGAGATTCTGTAACTTTTAACGACAGTGTCGGGTATCGTTATATTATCATTGCGCAGCTTTTTTTAGCATACATAATATCTGCTCAACAATAATATAACGATACCGGTACTATCGTTAAGAATTACAAAATTCCAGTGAGGATCGCGATAAAAAAACGTATTGAAGCTCTTTAAAAACGTTTTATATTACGTTCACGTATCAGGCACGTTGGTATAACGTTCATAAATCTCCAATCGATTTGTATCGAAACAGGAAAACTCGCGTAACATTTAAAATTCTGAGAAAAATTACAAGGTTACTCGCGTTCTCCTCCGCTATTTCGTAATCGATTACGGAAATAATGTCTAGCTTGCAATAAAAAAAAGTTTTTGCGTGGAATATTAGTTAATATATATATATATATATAAAATTTTATTGAATATACTACAAATTCTATATTCTTAATAACCCTAATATTAAATTGAACAAAACGAAAGCAATTCTCACAGTATGATCTCTCCGTACTTTTCTTTTCCGATGCACAATGCTATCAATGTTTCTATTCCGATATATGAATATAAGTACGGTCAATATCTCATTCCTCGTAAGGCGAAAAAGTTCTCGATACGTTTTCTCCCTGCGTTGCCAAAGTCAATCGAATAACTCGCGAGGAGGGACGATTTCGTCATATTCGACGATTTCGTCGAGTTCCTCCGGCTCGGGGAAGGATCGATAGTTCAGCGTCCTTGTACTACGGCATCCTTGGTAACGGCCGGATCGAGCGCGTCGTTCTCCATGGCGGAGGGAAACGGCGTTTTCAACGGCGAAGAACACTTCAGGAACGAACGGTGAGCTCAGTGTTTACGTACGTTCCATCGCCGTCGTAGACGTTGCGGTGCACGTTGCCTTTACATCTCTTGTTCGGACGGGAAGGTCGAAAGAGCGAATACCATCGAGCGAGGCGAGTCGACAGCCACCGAAACTCGCCGAATGCCGGGGCATTACGTCAGTATGCGAGACTCATCCACACATACATACACCGAAACACGTACACGCGTACACACATATACACAGCTGACACGTACAGCTGTGCTGCAAGGCTGTGCAAGTGTAAAGCCGAATTTACACACGGTTGAGCCTTGATCGAATAACGTTCCCCCAAAAATGAAGAACCGTGATGTTCTCGAACCTCGAAGGTATAGTGGGAAAAACTTCAAGTCCTACGAATCTCTGAAAAGGAGATTTTTCAAAGAGAATAAATTTCAGATATCTAATATCTATTCGACCGAGTCGTCTCCTCTGTTTGTCAAGGAGAGATGTACAAACGTGTAGTTTTATCATTAATATTTATGAAAAAGTAACGTTTGAGGAAGGTGAAAGAAATGCCCTAGGATCGAGAACGTCCAGTTTTTTCTTTTTCACGAAGAGAATGAGAAATCGTGTAAATCAGGCTTGAGCACACTCGCACGCGCAATATGCTAACGTGTACGTCTGCAAGTTGTCGAAAGAGAAGGGAAAAAAAAAAGAAACGTTGTACGAGGAGAGAGAAGTGGCGTACGTATAACCGCGAAGAAAACCCGTAGGTAATTGTGCGGGCAGAAACGCTGACGCAGATAAGGGAAACCCTTACGACCGCCTCCGGTACGGCTATTTATGAGCGGTGTTGCTAGTGAGATGGAAGAACGGAAAGGAAAGGAGGATTCGTAGCGATGGGAGCTCTCCGTGGCGCGGCAACGGAGATCCGAAAATTTCACCCCGAGAGAAGAATTTCCTCCCTTTTTCGCGCCGGGCGATCCCTGTGCTTCCGGTTTCTACGGTACCGAGAAATCGGGTGGGGGATGTGTGGTTAGCTGGTAAGCGCGGCGCAGGATTCTCCGACTCGCAGTTGCAATGTTGCTAATCGCGAACGAAGGATTCTGAAAAGGCGATGTAACACCCCGAGCAACACGCGAATATCTCGAAGGTTAATCTTTCCACTACCATTTTTTTACTACGTATTTCTAGAATACTTAACAGCGGAAATATGTGCTTTTTTACTTACAATTAAGATAACCGAAAAAATTGAGGACCTTATCTTATATATTATTGTATGTAACCGTACTATACTTATTGCGGCAGATAAGAGCGAATATGATAAGACTTTCGCCTAAATTGCACGGAAAAAACAAAACTTTGCTAAAGTATTTGAAAATTTATTTAGATAGATTTGAAAATAATTTTGTTTCGACTACCACAATGGTTATGTAGAACCTCAAACTGGTTGCTAGAATGAATAAAAAACTTTTTATCATCAGCGCTCAAGCGTTAGTGCATAAAATTATTTTGATAATTGAACAAAAATAATTTCCATTGTATCTAATTATATAAATTTGTAGATTGTATAGCAAAACTGTTGTTTCCGTGTGTATTATTAATTATAAATTATTGTCAATAAATCGTTTTATTCTATTTATTTATTATGCATTGATAAAATGTCAAGTTAAATATCACAACAGTAGGTATCTCTGGTTGGAACTTTGTGGAAACTAATTAGTTGGAATTTCTCAGTAATCCGTATCTAGTAATCATCGCGTTTCAGAGAGTTTGACGAAAGTTAAGTTTATGCTTCGCACTCTTAATTTACGCACGCGTAAATAGCGATTAAGTTGAAACGAATTGTTTGGTTCATTACGTAAACCGTGGATAATTAATGCTAGTTTCTGAAACGTGAACACGCGTTTCGAGGTCTACGCCGACTTCTGAACGATGTGTTGCAATGCGCCGATCCCCGGGATAACTTCGCACGCGCGATCGTGAAGTCTCCGGCCGAAGAAATCCGTGCAAAGGAGAAGTAGGCCTGGCTTGAGCAACGATTGTTCCGCATCGATCGCGACGCGGGATTCGAGCGATATCTCCTGCGATTTTGGATCGCCACGGCGCCGCCGCGCCGTCGCGCTAATGAACGACGTTAATGGAAATTACGTAAACTCGCGCGAGAAAGAGGAGAGCTCCAACGCTCGTGCTGCATTAAGTAATCAAGAAACTGGAAACCTGTTTCGTTATATCTGGCCTTCTCTCGTAAAGCGATCGAGGTATAATTACTCCGGCGTTTTTGCCTGTATGATTCTGCGCGTCTTATGTATATTTATTCGTTACACCCAGTCGCGATTACGACTTTTGCAGCGTCACGCGAGCTATGATCACCGTCGGTCCTTGCAGCTAATCGCGATGATAGCGTCTCGATAGGAAAGAAAGAAAAAAAAAACATCCCAGATCAAATCGTCACGCGCTTCTCGTCGTACATATTATTATATTAATTCAATCGTGCGCGGAGCTCCGTTGGGATCTTAATCTGATTTAACTGCCGCCGCCCCGTCGTCGCTGACGGGAGACCGCGCTCGTATTAAACTTAATTATACTCGAGACACGCCAGAAATCACCAACTTCGCGACACACTTAAAGCGTAATAAGGCAGCATTCCAAAATTAGCCGCACGAGATTAATAGCAACGTCGTCGTCATCGTTGTCACTGTCGTATTTGTAGCGGTCCCTCTTTGTAGTTACATATCTCTTTCTCGCAACGAGAGGCCTAACGACTTCGCTTCCCCCGCCAGGGAAAAAGGACGCAACAATGTTGGCCGCGGGTTCCGATTTCGTAACGTACGACCTACATCACACGCCGCGCCGGCAACGCCCGCAACCGAAATCGCGCGGCAAGTCGTGCGCGCTTCGGCAAAAATAATGGCTGCGTTCAGAAAAGAAAATTGGACAGTGAGCGCTTACTGTTCAATTTCATTGGTTCTTACATTTAGATCCAGCAAATAACTAAAGGTAAGAACCAACCATATTGGACGTATTTAGTGAACTCGCTGTTATTGATGAATTCTTCTACAGGGTGGGCCATCTATTGGTACGTTTTTAAAAATGCGATCAAATGAGCATACATTGATATTTTTTATTAATTTTTTTTAGAGGGAGCCACATG
>NW_017299509.1:633585-640104 GCF_001594075.2 Trachymyrmex cornetzi
TGTAGATCTAAAGATCTAATTGGATGACCTAGAAATATACACCAATAACATTAAGCGCTCGACTGTTGAGTCCGCTGGGCAATCTTCTAACATGATTAAAAAATCTGATCCGCCATTTTTCATCAAGCCAATCGAAAATAGGACAAGATTGTTGTCTTTTACTTCTTGGGACATCAAGTTTTCTCTTCTGAACGCAGCCATTTATTTGACGCGCGATTTCGCCAATCGTGCAGGTCCATAGTTGTTCGTTTTGGTCCCAGTACCTTGCACGGTTGTATCTTCGTATATATAGTCTTGAGGGAAATCTGAATGACAAGGCGTAGTACACACGGTAAAGCTCTCACTACGGCTGCTACATTTTCCATAGTTTTCCCTGTTGTGCCAATTTTACGATTGGCCCGGCGTGGGTAGCGCAATGAATGCTATTTCGGAACACGCGCGCGGAGCTCCCTGCTCTATCTCCTTTTCTTTTGTCTCGTCTTCTTTTTGTCTCGCAGTTCTTCCCGTGTGCAACGTAAATTCTCCTTACGGATATTACCGCGAAGGTGCCGAGAAGACAGCAGTTTCCGTTGGAGCGACGACGTTCTCGGCACGCCGGGAATTGAAACCGGGGTGGTAATTCCGGCGGGTTCAATTTTCGATATAGGAAAACGTATCTGCGCCGATCATTGCATTTTCACTGTTACGATTTAATGCGGAGATCCCGCGTATCTCATAAACGTTAGCAAGAATTAATTAAGAGTTAATCGAAACTACAAAGAGAACAGCAACGTGGAAATAGTTGTTGTTATTATTTGTGGGAACGATACGATATCATTGAAATGCGCATATATTCACTATTATCGAACCTCATAAATTATATATATAATTACCTTGCTGATATACAAAACACAGAAAATTGGCCAGGCTTCAGTTTGATATCTCTTAATGATAGTTAAATGATCCTGTGACATTGAAGTCTAGACTATACATGAAATTATAGAGTCCGGTTCGTATTACCGGCAATTCCCTATCGTTATAAACATATTGATCACTCGTAACGACTTATCTTGGCTACAGGGGGCCTTGCTTGCAAATATTGACGCGAAAAACTTCTAATCCGGCAACGCCGGCGCCTCGAACGCCGGCAACAAGCTCCTACCAGACTGATAAAAATAAATTTGCGCCCGGAATAATCACGGAGCTCCCTAGAGATTCGGCATGGACGGCCGACCGCGGTCTAGGCGCAGTGCGTTCTAAGTCTCGAAGATATTCAATAAGGCATGAATTCTATGTTAGGATAAAGTTGTTCTTTTCATTTTACGTTTCTAAAAGACGCCGGATCGCTGTGAAAAAAATATAGGAACGTCAGTTCTATGATATAACACACAGAACACAAGTGAACGTCAAAAACATATATATATGTTACAAGGAATTTTTGAATTTTAATTATTTATTAACATAGTTTGTCTATTATCTAATTATTGTCTGTTATCTATTCGGGCTTATAATATTAAATTACACACCGTCATTGAAAGGCATAATTACAACAAAAGGAATTTTAATTAAATCAAAATTGCTTCTAGTCTCTCTCTCTCTGAAAGTTTCGCATTTATACTAAAATCATTAAAAGGTTAATAATTTAACGTTTGAGGAAATTGTCAAACAATTTAAAATTGAGTGATTATTTATTATTGAAATTTATTTATAATATTTGATGGGACATTATATATATTAAGCTTCAAGTCGAGCTTAGAGCTCCACATATTGCCAAGTTTCTTTAGTTTCTTACGAATCGGCTTTGAACTAGATTCGATCCTTGCTGTGTGCTCCGCAATGCGTGCATGCGTACGTCCGTCGATAATTACCTCCGATGCTAATATTTGTCCGACATCGCTTGCGCTTTGCAAGATCAATTAGCCACCGGGAACTTGGAACCGGTTCTGAGCTATCGATTCGAACCAGCTTGAGAATCGAGAGAGTCGACACTCGTCGTTGTCGTCGTCGTCGTCGTCGTCGTCGTCGTCGTCGTCGTCTCCTCTAATAGCGATCATTACCGGCCGCGCTGTTATCGATCTCTAAACGCGATGATTATCGGTCTTTTGCAACGTCACGCAAGTCATATTTCGAACGAAATTGAATCGATGATCACGATATTATTAGGCGACATAATTACGGTTATTTCATGAGCGCTCGTTACTCTTTTCTTTCTTTTTCTCTCTTTTTTTTCTTGAGCAATTTTATTTATTACGACATAATGTAACTTTTTACGATACGTATACATGCGCTTTTGTACTTTCTATTCTTATAATTATTGTTTTTTATATTTGTATATATTCACACGAATGTATTACAAATCCGTTAAAATGTGTCTGACAAGTTCTAAATTTTAAGCAAGTTTGACGTTTAAAGTTTGAATAGTGAAACTATTTCGAGTATTCGTATCACGAATATGTCGTCACATGTGTAGATGCGTTTGTTTGTGTCTCATAAATACAAATAAAATTACCGTAAATCTCTCCTATCAATAAGTTACGGGACAAGTTATGCGCGGCAGTTATTTATCGAGGCGAAGAATGTGCACAATTCCCTTGGTTATTAAACTTTGCCTCATCGATCTGTCGCCGTCCAATAATGCGCGATAAAATCTACCTTTAATCGTGTAGCTTTATACACAGTGCGCAATCGGTATTTTTGTTGCAATTCAGGTGTTAAATTGATCAAGTAAAGTAATCACGTACGATCGGAAGAAGTAATCCGCATAAATAGATATCCATGAAACGCAATGTACACAATTTATGCGATCATCGAGAATGTGTATTGTGTGTGTCATGTGTGATCCGTTTTACGGATAACTAATTACGTTATAATTCTAGACCAAATGATATGTTCATCAATTTAATCATGTTATAATCTATATCGGGTTGCAGACTGAAAGCGGGCATGCGTAACTGCAGCAGTGGTTTCCAAACTTTGCGTCGCGACCCAGAATTGAGTCGCAAGGAACTTTTAATGAGTCCCACTGTAGAAAAATACAGAACACATCTCTATTCGCATAAAAATTAACCTCGTGTTATATACGAAGATATTAATGAGAGAATCCTTAATCATTTTTCTCCTTTCTCTCTCTCTCTCTCTCTCTTTCTCCTTTTTTCATCAAAACCCTTGCGTCTCTTTGTATTTATAATCATATTATTAAACATATTGTATCGAAATTAATCCTATAGGTACTCGATTCAGAAAATTTGAACAGTCTCACGCTGCATCGTTTCATTAATTTTAATCCCGATTATCGGACAATGTTAATATTTGAAAGATGCAAAACGAAGTAAATAAACGACGAAATTTTTCGTCCAAAGGACCATCGCTTCATTCAACCGCGTCTCGAATTTTGTATCTGTTCGATAAACAGTGGAAATATTAATTCATGTGTGCGCGATCACATTTGGGGGCTTCTTCTCATTTTTCGAGTGTATTTCTCTGATTTCCCGCGATATGAATTTTATATTTGGGGAAGCCTCAAAACTCCTGTGTTCCTTTTATAGTTTTTTATAAATCACTGGCAATACAATATCGTATAAATATTCTCGATAAAGATATATCATATTATTTTTGATTGATAAATCAAATCAATGTACGAGACATCAACTAAGAGACAAAGTGACAATAATAATTAATCTAGAATTAAAACATTTTGAAAATATAAAGTCACGCTCAGTTATTCCTCAGTTTTAACAAGATTTCGTACATTGAATTGAGGTGTACTGTAAGTGAAAACAATTATTACAAAGATATAAAATTTTTTTCAGAAAGAGTTAACTTTTTATAAAATTTTACAAGAGTTTACAAAGATATGAAATATGATTGGATGTTTAAATTCATATATTATTAACATTGCCATATTTTACACTTAATTATATAAAATATAAATTATTTCATTGTATATACAATCGAGATTAAACGTTTAGATTAAAATTTACGATGTTTCCATTTAGTTAGTAAATCCATAATATAGGCGGCGCAAGTACGATAATGAATTCGACTGTTGTTGCGACCAATCATTTTCAGCGAAGATTGCACACCCTGTTGTATCTCAAATTAATCAACGATTAATCATTTGCTAATTACTCGCGTATAAACACACCTACCAAGCAGTGTAAGCCAGCTGTAGTGGCTAATATACGCTTATTTATTAATCGGTTATATAACATGTATATTCTTAACTTTTAAATCTCTTTTCTTAAGTATGCCCGCATGAGTCAAGCACGCTAACAATTTTAAAAAGTTGTTGTGCCTGTTTATCCGGAAAGCTACGCGATCGAGTGTGCAATTACAAGTCGCCGCTTATAGATCACTGTAGGTTCACGCTTAAAGATTACTTTTATTTAAGACACGTCGTCGCTGACGCGAGAACGTGGTTGACGGGAAAACTCTATTACCCCATTAACGTCAGGTTTTATTCTACGTTTCCATCGCGCATCTTTGCCAAGATACGGAATTTCTGACGCGATATATACGTAGTGTGGACGATGTATCGTGTTTTCCGAGCGAGAAGAGACGAGAGAGAAAGAAAGACAGAGAAAGAAAGATGCTCAACAGAGGGAGAGACGCGTGTTACGAAACCACGACTCGTGAGAGTCCGGTGAGGCGAGATGAGAGGAGAGGAGAGGAGAGGAGAGGAGAGGAAAGAAGAGAAGAAGAGAGGAGAGGAGAGGAGAGGAGAGGAGTAGAGCCCGTTGGACGAGCTTTCTGTACGAGCGGGCGTTCATTTTCTATCTCGCCTCCCATCCCCTGTTCTCCATCTCCTCTCTTTCTCTCTCATTTTGTGTCTCTCTATTCCTCTTTCACTTTTTTCGTCCTCCTCTTCATCTCATTCTCTCTCTCTCTCTCTCTCTCTCTCTCTCTCTCTCTCTCTCTTTCATTTGCCCTCGCGTATTCCATCGTCCTCTCTTCTCGTCACTCTATCTTCTCTCTTCCCTGCTCTTTTCGCCTTGTCTCCCCCTTGTACCACCCCCCTCGAACCCCTTCGACTTTCCGTTATCATCTCAGCGCTCGCCTCGGGCTAAAATAAAGAGAGATGCGGCAATGAAGGAGGGAATAACAAAGAAGAGGGAAGAAACACTGAGCGGTGAATGTGCGGAAGAGAAAGAAGGACATATAGAGTGTACGGACGAGAAAAATTGAAAGGAAAGAACGGAGAGGGCGGAGGGAAAAAAGGATTCGACATGGACGAGGAGTTGGAGCGAGCGTGAAGGAAGGATCGGTAACGCGAGGGGACAAGAAACGAAATGATGAAGAGGGAGAGAGAGAGAGAGAGGTGGATAATTCGCGAATGCGAATTCCGAATTTCGAGTTGCGATTTACGCGGAGTTAAGCCCGACTTTCATAACTCACGCAAACGGGACGCGCGCCACGTTTTTTTCCGCGACGCCCGTAAAACGACAGAGACGACAACGACGACGACGATGACGACGTATGCGCGACTCTCGACGTGCTGTCACTTTTTTTTAACATTGAGTTATAAATAAAAGCGCGTAGAGTTCGAACGAGAGCCCCGGCGTGGGTGCGCGAGCTAACGCCGAGATATTTTTGGGATCTGTGTTGCAGTCGTTGCAAGTATGAGAGAGAGAGAGAGAGAGAGAGAAGCTCAGCTTGCCATGATCTCCCCCTCCCCCGCATTTCCACGATTTTCCGCGTTGATCACAATGATACTCGAGAACGACAATGTATATCGAAATGCTACAGATGTCTCATTAACTCATTCTCTATCACACCTACTCAGGTCTATATAAAATTTTGCCCAGCGTTACGAACCAGGATATAATTAGAAATATACATTTTTATCATTCCTTATTTTATCTCTTCTCGCTAATTAATTACTCTCTATATTCTTGGAATGGAGTCTCACTCTAAGAGCCAATCTTGAAAAAGAGTGGCTCTATTCAATCCCTAAAATAATTCATCCTAAAAGTTTTAGAGGGTTACAACAATCAATACAGTTTGGTCATCGATTGCAATTTGTATTCAGATTAACAGGTCAAATTAAGGTATATAAAGTTACCTGTCTCTCATTAGATTATTTTCATTAATATTATCTCTCGTCGCACATTTTCCCCGTTACTCTGTCTATTCTGCAGAAATGTTGGCAACGCGAGAGTTACTTTGCGGAATTGAACACGGCGAAGAACTCCACTCGTCACTACTAACGCACGTTCGAACCATCGGGATCGCGTTTGGGCCGCAGTTGGAAAAACTTCCGCATCGGCCGTTCCTCGCGTATACGCGTGTTAAATGACGTGTGGAGGGCCCTTTCGCACGAAGCGGGCCAGTCGATGATATACGAGGGCAATTCCGTAATTGCATATCGGTCGAATTCGCGGTCGACGCGAGCGATCGTAAAACACGATCGGACGATACGCAGAGCGCGGCGCTCGGCTGCGTTAAGTTGACGCAACAATTGCGGGTTACGGTCACGTTCGACGGGAATAATAATGCTTCGAGATAAATACTTCGGTGCGCGAGGGTCCTCCTCCTCCCCCC
>NW_017299509.1:640217-652924 GCF_001594075.2 Trachymyrmex cornetzi
CCCCCCCCCACTCCCCTCATTCGCGTTCGAACAATTAAAATCGCGAGCGCGGCACGGCGCGGAAGAATAATTGCTGTGATTTGTCGAAACCTTAATATAGCGCGCTTTTAATATTTTCCAGTAATATCCCAACGTCGCTATCCGGCTTCTAATAATTCACGTTTGGTAGCGAATTGTCTGGAATTAGTACAAATCTCAGTATCGCTTTGATTCTCATGCGAGTCGATACAGAAAGGACCTTTCATTATCACAAGCTGCTTAGTACCCACGTAATATGCCGAGAATCTCGCATATGTCACATGCACATAAGATATTTCGAGGAAATAGATGAAATAAAATAATAATAATAATATATATTCTTATTACCTCGCTTAAAAATGTCTTGAATACGTTTAATAATATTTGCTCTTTTATTTCTTATATATTTCTAGCGTTTCCTCTTGGCTGTACCAGTGCATGATAATTGCGTATTAAAGCCGTTGTACACTTACTTCATTTGAGTGTAAAAATGAAATGCAAATGTTTCGAACTGTAAAATATTTATTTTACTTAACAGTACAATAAAATGTATTGAGAATTTTACGATTTAAATTGTTTTTTTTTTTTTTTACTTAAATTATAAAACATACATCTTTACGTTGTCTACGACGGCTTTGACATGCACTTGGTTATGCACTAGTCCAGCCAAGGGAAAACGCTATTAGCGTCGGTCGCGTTAGTCAGAGGGATATTTTTTTTTTATTCGACAATAACGCTATAATCTAAAAAAAAAAAAAAAAAAACGAGGCGACGTAATATTGCAGGATGATACGATTAGGCAAACGCGCATTGAACAATTCAAATTCTGTTGTATAATTCCGTAATTACCGAATAGGTTGTTGCGTTTTTCGTCCGCGGGACGATTAACGATAATATGATCCTAACTGCTGCAACACGTCATTTACGAAGCGGATAAAAACGCTTTTATGTCAATGTATGCGAATCGCTAACGAGCGTGGGCAAGAACTCGTCGATTCGTTGATTTTTCGCGTTCACGACGGAGATCGGTCAGGATTGGTCCAGTCCGATGTTGTAATACCGCGAAAAAAAGTGAAGAGCGCGAAATTATGCATCGGTGACCCATTTTGGCGAGGCGACGGAATATGGAAGATCACGGGGACATTATTTCGACGAATAATGGTGGAATAACGGATAACGAATTTTCGTTCTATTTTCGCGATCAAACTTATGTCACAGCGAGTTTGGATAATGAAGATGGAACGTCATAATCTTATTTCATTTTCTCGTATTATAAATCTCGGTCTCTCGGTTTTATGAAAATGAATATCACCATCGCATAAATACGATCGCACTTATCAAATTACCGGAGCTGTAACTGCAAAGTTTGCACCTGTCAAATAATGACACACGTGTGACACATGATATTAGGAAATTAAGAAAAATTTCTCTCGCGCGTCGTATTTTCATCTCGCGGCAAATAATTCACCATCGATTACTCGTAAAGACAGTAATCGACTAGATAGTATAATCAAATTAAAACAGGATTATTATATGGGAGAGGGAAAAAAATCTTTATACACACGCAAAGCATACAAATATAGGATCCAAATAGAGGACAAACGAGAGCTTATATATTGCGCGAGCTTTCGAGCAGCATCTTTCAAATTTAATTCCGATATATATTCGCGAAGCGAATAATTCAATAGCAATTTCGAATCTTCTCCTGTGATCGAATCGCTGTCAAATATTTAACTTGTTAAGACCTCGAGCGTTAACATCTGGAATAAAATTCGCTTATATCTTCGAAAGAAAATGATTTTCCGTACTCGCGCTGAAATATCTCAGATAACTCAAAAGAAGTGGAAAGAGGCTATATAGGGGGATATGTAACGGGATGCGTGTCACCTGTCGCTTTCTGCGAGATACGCTAAACGCCGTCGTTGCCGGTATGGTTCTTACCTGGAGCTTCATCGAAAACGATTCGCACGAATACCTGAGACTCGTAGGTTATTCATGTATTCCAAACTTACGGAATATATGAATAACTACGGCGGGGTGTCGAGACGACGGGGGGGAAAAGCGGGACCAGAACGGAGAAGAGAACGAGAGACAGGAAAACGCTTGAACGAGAGAGAAAGCGCGGAGAGCTCGATCTTATTGATAAGGTCGATTTATCGGCGACACGTGGCCGCGTTTACGTTCACCTCGTCTCGTTTTTCCGTTCGCGTCCTCTAGCCGCGATCCTCGATCCCCGGGAACCATTCGTTTTCTCCACGACCCGACATTATCCGCGACGTAAACGCCCGTCGTGTGTACCACGTGCTTCCGTTTACGTGTCCCCCGTCGCGTTTTTCCTCCTTCGTTTCGTCCTATCTCCTTCCCTCGATTCTTGTTTTTCCCGTGGAATGCAGATGGAACGTAGACAGGATTCTATCTACTACTCCCTACTTACGATATGCACACGTAAAGAATGACTGAAGTATACCTAAAAATTTCGATAGATACACAGTTATTATCAGAGTTATATTTATCAAATTATGTAAGATACTCGAGTACCGTTGCAGCAAATTTTCATGATATTTTATCAACTTGAGAGTATTCTACGTACAAATTATTTTAATATCCAACAAAATTATTTTCATATCTGCATCTAGTTACATTTAAATGAAACGGTTCTTTCCACGTATTTATGATTTTCCGAATTGATCGGTGCGATGTAATTAAAAAATTAAAAAGGAGTTTTAATGCTTTCCGAATCAAATTATAATTGACAATTTTTAAAAGAACGTAATTTAATTAAAATGTTGTGACACATTCTTGAAAATTTTTAGTGGTATATAACGTGAGCGTGTGTAATCGTGTATTATTACGTAACTCAGTTGACATCACTTATTAATGTACGAAGAAATAATGTTTTTCTTTAAATAAAAGTTATCGTACATAAATTATCACAAAGATGTCCATTCTGATCGTTCAGCTTCTGAATTCTGTTTCGAATCGCATGCACGTTTTTCTTACAATGAGTTTAACTTTTCTCGAGAGTTTTCCCGCGAAGCTTTATGTTCCACGGGCATTCTTTACGAAGCAATCGCCGTTCGATATTCTGTGTTGTCGCCGCCAGTCTCGTGCGCTATTGTTGCACGTTTGCTTTTGTCTTGCCAAGGAAATACCACGCGATCGCCGCGTACATCGCCAATTACATATCGATCGAATTCTCCAGAACCGACAATTTCGTTCCGCTACCTACATTACGGCAACTCAAATATGTCAGCTAGAACGTAAAACCGTTGACAGTCGAGTTACTCGACGTGTTCTGCTCTGTTTTCGCAGTCGGATTTGCAATAACACGCTATCCTGCATCACGGTATTTATCGTAACGACATATCGACTGGCGAAGAAATTTGTATTTTGTCGTTTCTTCATTAAATATTAAAGATTTAATTGTAAGTATTTAAGTATCGGTTATTACAACACGACGTCTCAATCTATTTTGTCATTCATGTTTTCATTTTGAACGAATATCGTGCCGCGCGCTCAGCTTGTATTTATCGAAAAATTATGTGAGAATAATCGCGTAAAATTGCACGCGACGCGATAATACGAAGATCGTCTTTGTGTCTCGCCACTTACTCTTTATTTATTAACGAGTTTGAACATTGAACAATTTTACTATGTCCTCTGGGACGAAGGTTCTCAAACTGCACATAACGTTGTTTAATGCTCGGGAAGGGTGTATCAGATAAAAAAAAAAAAGTAACAATTAATCCACCTACGTTGCTGTTTGTCAGCGAGAGCGTTAAGTGTTTTAATATTACGACGATTAACAATGATGATAGGTTGTACGCGTCAAATTACATAAAATGGTACGAGCGATGTAAAAAGTTCGAGAACCTCTGCCTTGTGAAAATTACAGGCTTCACAAGGCTTCACATTTGATCAGCTCGTACGAGGAGGCGTGAAATCGCGTTAAACGCGTTAGGTAATTATCCATGGTGAATTTTATTTCTCGTCGCCGTGCGAGTTCTAGAATTTTGCGAAACTCTATGGAAACCTATCCGGGTTGGCAACGGAGCCAGCAAACGGGAAGAGCATGATCCTGCCAACCCAACACTGTGGCGGGTAGTGGGATCGAAAGGAGGCGGAGAGCGAAGCCTGTCATCGCGGTAAAGGATTCGTCCTTGCTGCACTCGCTCTCTCCGCCTACTTTCAACCTCGCAACCGCGTCGTCGGCAATGACGACGACGACGACGAAGACGACGACGACGAGAACGACGAGGACGACGTCAGTTCACTATGCACGCATTCTTTTTTCCTCCTTTCTCTTTTTTTTTCCTCTCGTACAGTGACTCCAAAAAGTCAAACGGTTTCACTGACAGTCTTTCCTTTTGGTTGGTCGCGAGAGAACAAACGGCGAGAAAGTTCGAAAAACGCGGTGACGAATGCGCGATAGTCGTGCCGTAGGTTCCCGCCGTCAACTATCTTCGTCGTTAATCTTCAAGTATTCCCAAGGAACTCCGTAATGAATTTGCTGGAAAACGAGGTAGACCGTCGATGAATGTGTGTGTGTGTGTATATACATCGGGAGCGTCAGATAGCCTTGACCTATTGGCGCCCCCAAGTCTGGTCCAAACTTCTTGCGGGTTTGGCTTCAATTCTCCAGAGACTCTTCTATACATCAAACACTCCGCCCTCGCCGCTACGTCCCGACTGCGGTACGCTGTATTACGTCAGCATTGATAGAAATTGATACGGTAAAGTAAAGAAGCTCTCCAACGTCGTTTTTTATCAAGCCGTTTGGAAAGGATTTTTTTTCACTGTTTTTCACGTCACATTTTCTACCGTCTAAAAGCTACGAAGGAAATATCTATATAATTATTGGTTTCATACCGAAGAGATTGATACCTATACAAAAAATAAATATATACGTTACGTCATTTTAAATATACCTACTTTAAGAGCGATATTCAGATAGTCTGTTCTTATTTTAATACTATTTTAAATAATACATATCTCAAGATACTAATACAGTCCCCTGATTGGTTTCTGATATCTTGAGACTATCTCAAATATAAGAATCGATTATAAATACTGACCTAAATTTATGAATTGGACAGCTTTCTTTGATCTAATTGTAATTGTGAAAAAAAAATCAATTAATACTTAATTATTTTGACTTTATTATTATTATTTTAGAATTTATCAATCTGAAAAAATATGGTTCTTCCCTTTTAAAAATGTAGCGTTATTAATCTTTCTCTATGTAATCAGATAACACGCAACTTTAAAGTTGTGAAGAAAAATTATCACTAATTGTTTCACCTTAGCAGCATAAATCACGTAGCAAATAATGATTTATGATTTACTATATTATTAGCCAAGGTTATGTAATCATAAGAAATTTCGATTGAAAAAAAAAAGGTGAATCTTTCTTACTTTCTCCGCAAAGAAACGAGTTTTATGCCACTCACTCGCAACAGTATATAAGTTTTTCTACTCTTTTATAATTGCAAATTCCCGATTGCGTTTTATTCCAGTTTATTCAAGACTGTCTCTTTTAATGTTTACATCATTTTATATCTGAAATATCGTCCTCGCCGCGCGTGGCGGAGATTGTAAGGAGGATTCCGTACATCGCGTTGAAACTTCGCCGTCTCGGAAAGTGGAGTAACTAGACGGCGACGTCCTCGGTGAAAAATGTGCGGCACATTGTAACGACACGTGGCGGACTCGTTCCCAAGAAAGCACGACGACTTTCAACGAGGAGGAAAGTACGCGGGAAGAGGCACAAAGTCGGACTGAAACTCGATTCCAGGATCACGACCTTCAGCTACGCCGCAGCGGTTTTCGGGCGGGACTTTATAGACTTTATAGACCGTTCTTGCGATCGACATTTTAATAGAATAATAAAGAAGGAAAAGCACGTGCCCCGTCTTGTTGCTCTTTTCGCGCGTTATCGCGCGTTATTACGAATCGAGACGACGGGGCCGCCGTGTCATTTACGTCAATTCCGCTGCGCTCGCAAAAATGGAGCGCCCTCGCGACGATAACCTCGCGACGATCCTAAAACGGTTGCATAACGACGCGTGAAATTATTGCCTATGAAATGACATACACCAGCACATTTTCACTAGAGTAGTCGAGAAAGTATTACTGGAAGATGAAGTGGCTAGAGAATTACGTTAACGCGGACCATTTATCGACTCATGACTCTGCCCGACTATTTTCAGCGAGGTCGTTCACATAATTTAATGACAGAGAGAGAGAGAGGGATAAATTATATAATATTCGAAAATGCATAGTGACAACCTCTCTCTTCTGGAGGCGCAAGAATTGGCATATTTCGATCGTGTGAATCACAATCGTATCGCTATTAAACTCATTGAGAAATTAAATTTGAATTCATAAAGATTAGCGCTTATGCTATTGGTTTTGTTATCTTGATGCTCGTCGAGCGTGTACCGTGGAAGTATTTGCTGGTAAATGTAGTCGGAAACGTTGGTCTTTCCAACAGATTCTATCCATTGATTACATTCCGCAATTTAAGGATTGCGAGGAGCGCGAGGCGGACCCGACGGCGGCGCGACGAATGCAAATGCACTCGCGTTCCTCAGCGAAACGTGATAAAATTTGCAAGCATCGCTCTCGCCAGAACTTTGCAATTAAATACTAATCAGCACGGCTCGAATCTAATTTCGGCGCGGAAGGATCGAAAAAGACGCGAACGCGTACGATCCAATAGCGATTTCGTCATCATTCAGTCATCTAATAAAAACTTCTTACACGTAAAATACACCGCGGATCTTTCCATTGATTTTTATTCGTATCAAATATCAACGTGTCAATTTTCTTGGGTTACATAAACCGTGTTTGGCGCCATAGTTTAGCGCCGAAACCCTACCAGGGTCTTCAGATTAGGGAAGCAAATGATTGGCGCGCAGTTTATGTTGGAACTGGAAATTGTTGTTACATTAAAAATTCATACAAGAATATTATTAGGCACTGAGATCTGCCTTGACCGAATATGGGTCTCTTTAATCATTCGTATTAAATTAGGGTAAGTTTATTGCATTTGAAACGAGATTTGAACGGAAATAAATTCGGATGTTAAAATTTCCTTCCTTTTGATTTGTAGTTTTGATTTTATTCGATTTTTCGCTTCAAGACAGTGCATTTCTTTTTTGTATAGGAGAAGAGGTAGGACCCTATGGCTTGCCTATCATTATTAGATATTCCCTTCATCTCATCGCACGTGCGCGCTGATCGAATTATGCTTTTTATCGAGATGAGCGTTTAGCAAATCTATCGATATTTCCGATCGCGAAGTAATCGAGTTTAATTGGAGACTAATTTTCAGTAGTCATTCGAGTCGAGAGAAAGCGAGAGAGAGAGAGAAGAGGGGGGGAGGGGGGGCCTCCCCTGATAGCGATAAAGCAACGCACACTTTAATTATCGTACTGTCAGATTCGCTGTGCGTCCTACACGGAAATTGTATTAAGCTATTTCATCGAGACGTCATAATACCGCATAATCGAGTTATATGTCTTTATGCCCTGCGCAATACTGTTCGCGATAATTGAAAAACCACAGGGCGCGATATTAATCCGTCGAATTGACGTACCAATTCGGCCTACGCAAGCCTGAAAAAACGTGTCGGAAAAGTCGCGCACGTTTTCCGTCGATTGCCCTACGACTTCATCTCGAATCTATCTATCCTCACATTTGCGAATTAAACGCGTGGGCGGAGCAAACCGCGATTTTGCAAAAGAATCGACCGCGCGTTTCTCGCAAATTGGAAAACAAGAAGCAGAAACGTTTCCGTCGAATATAGAGCTTCGTCGATAGTACGCCGATCTCGGGCGATTTAATCCGACACCGTTGTGACAGAAGAGGGGGGGAAAGAAGGCGAAAAGGGAGGGCGAAAGAGTTGCTCGTCACGACGAGATTCCGCAAATTATACTGTTTAAGGAACGAGGGCGCGACCGGACCTTGCGCAACGAATACAAATGGAGAGCCAGCCGGCAGCCGCGTCCCTTCGGCGCGCGTGACAAAATTCGTAAAGGAGCCAAGTTCTCGAAGCCAACCAGCCTCCGTCACCCTCTTCCTCTCGTCCGCGCCGTAGGGAGTATATACTCGCGGGGGATTTCACTGGCACACGGGAGAGAAAAAGAGAACCGTTTTGGCGACAACGTGATAATATTTCTGAACTTGGGGAGGGACTCGTTCTCGCTGGTGAAGAAAAAAAAAAAAAAATTCGTCGGCCCCCCGGTATCTCGAAAGAGAGACCGAGAGAGCCGCCGGTCTACACCGAAACAGGTTTCGTAAGTGCCGCTTCGGCAATAAAAAGTGACGGCGAGGGAGAAAACGAGGGAGACAGAGAGAAAGAGGCACGTAACGCGACCGCATTCACGACGAGCGCATTTACATGTTACGTAAAATTTCGTTGGGACCCGCGATACACGACACGCCGCAACGGACGGCGATCTCTCGCGCTACGCTCGCCTCCCGGTCCATTCGCATCTCAATGAAAGTCCAGATGACTTTTGCCACGGGAGATCGTAGGGAAATTTCTCCCTCTCTCTCTCTCTGTGTAGCGTTCATCTCGCGAGCTTTTGAATATGTACGAATTTAGAACAAGGTAGATAAACAGATTTAATCAAAACTTCAGCGGGTAACGTAAGACACATGACAAAATCGACGACAATATTTATTTCAGTGAAAGTCGTGTAGAAAAGGCAGAAGGATATTCGTTTATTTGCGTACAAAAGTTGGAAGAGTAGCAATAATTTCTAACCGGTTGAGTTATTGCCTGAGGAAGGATTAAATCATAAAAAGCTCGAATAAGTGTTTTAAAACAAATTTATTTGCAGTCATTTGTCAGATGTGCTGGTTGTTATCAATACACTCTTATTATCCATCGATCGTATGACATTTAATTTTTTCTTTATATGCCTGTTTCTACAAATGTAGATTTAACTTAAATCTCGTTCAATTCATTCTTCATCTTTTTCTAATTTTTAGATCTAGAACTGAGATTAAAATTAAACCACATTGGCAGAAACGGATATCAGTGACTTCAATCATTCGTTGAAACTTCAAAACTTTCATTGCTTTAAAGATATTTTGTGCAACGCATTCGCACATCGTACGTATTATCGAAACGTCTGTTTTTATAGACACGGTAGGGACACGGTACTAGGACGGCAATGTAAAACGTCCGATTTATCATGCGTTCGATAGCTTGTTTTAATGTATCGCAGCGACGGAAACGTTGCAAATAGTGGCGAACTAAAAAAAAAAAGGCGGAGCTTTTACTCCAATTTTCAAGGATGATAGATCGTCGGCCGTATTTCAAAATTGGAGCGGAACGAACGTATAACGCTCTCTCGGGCTCGTCGCGCCGGTTATCGCGCGCGCGCGCTCCTTCTTTTTTATCCGCACGACATTACCGTGCCGCGACGTTATTTCTGTCTTCGCGACTGACTCATCGACGTCTCGGAAAGAAATGACCCTTGGTCGCGATACCGTCGGCTTTGCATGCTTATCAGTCCGCTCGGCGCAAAGGCGACGCTATCGGGAAAGAATGTTCCCGTACAGTCGCAGGCCAAGTCTCAAGTTCGTCGGCGGAACCTTCATTCGCGCCTTCGAAGCCACTTATTCCGGATATGTCGTAAATCAGATTTTAAGACGTTATCAAATTTGCATAATACACGGATCAGGATGCTCTTGAACAAGATTCAGGCGCCTCGCCGCTTTCCAAGTTAAATATGGCTAGCGTGTGTCGAATCTCTCGGAAAGTCTGTTAGGTCTCGAGAATATGTTATTCGCGTGAATTCAATCAGATAATTTGATGCGATATGCCTGGGCCTTGATTAGGAGTCTTTATCTTAATATTCCTGAGAAGTAGCCTCTCTTCTCTTCTAGCGTATGAAAAAGAAATTGGAATTTAAAATTCAACATTTCGTGTCATAACAGGAATAATAATGCGATAAAACCGACGAGCAACAGTAACCAGTGCGATGACATTCGATCCTCGCGCACTTTTCTGTTTTTCTTGCCGTTTATAACCGTTCGCACGACTTCTTCTACTTAAAGCCACTTGAGGCTACCATTTATAAAGTCTGGCAAGTTCCTCCCGCAGCACATCGTGTGAATCTACCGCGTGGTTTTCTCTCTTTTTCCTCTTATCCCATTCATAAAGCAGGAGATATTGAAAAAGAAATGGCAAGAACAATTTCGCTTTTGCTGGCGGGGAACAAAAAAAAAAGGAGGAGAAGAGAGAAAGAGATTCTCTCTCGCTGGAGGAAGAATTCACCTGCTGATCTAAGTCACCATTTGTATTGTCCGCGTATATTGCGGGCACATATGGCTCATAAAATCGTATCGCGTCCAGCCGTTTCCATTCGAAGATATTTCTGTGCGCGCACGCGGATAAAAACAAATATGAATGGCAGCGATACCGGCGGCAACGTTATACGCCATCCACGACCGCGTCGTTTAAAAGGTTAATGTCGATATTCCAACGAATGTAAATAAACATTTTTAGCGACACTCTGCGAACTGAGTCTATCATTCTGGCGATCGTAGGAAAAGATCAGGAATTACGAGAGAGGGCGATCGTTACAGAACCGTCGACACACTTTTATGTTCCCTTTTCTCTTTTCTCCCCTTTTGGAATGCACTCTTTTCACCATTTCATTAAAATTGTTTAATTAAAGACGTCCAAGAAGTAGTTTGTCTCCACTTCGATGTTCGATGATAGGAAAAGAGCGGCATCCACACGAGAAATAACATTGCCTTTCGTTGTTTGTTATCTTTCCATTTTATCATTTCGCAACAAGAATCTTACCTAGAAATGCAACGCGAAACGGACGTACTAAATTATACCGTCAGGTGGAGTTAACACGAAGATTCGTGTATAAGAAACCCTCAAGGTCGCTTCTTTGAACGGATGGATTTTACGGGTTTTAGTGTTCAGCAAATAACATTTGCCGCTTAGTTTGGTATACGAATATGGTTTGCCGTTTAGTGGCTGATGTATTGATGCAAAAGCCAGCCGTGTTTGGACAGCATCTACTCGGTGGAAAAAGCGAAATGGGTTTACCGGTTATATGCTGTTTTGACCGCAAAAACCGACCAGTTTCTACAACAATTGAAGCAACTGGTCGCAAAATCGCCTTTATTATTCAGCTCTCTAGCGAAAAGCGAAATGTTGAGCATCTTTTTTTCGGCAATTTTAGCTTCTCGGCTCTTCAATTCTGCAATTTGCGTTCAAGGTAAACGACTCGGAAAGTCCAGTATCTAAATTTTACTGTCTCCGAAAATGGGAGGTTCTTTAGAAATTCTTTAGAAATATTAAGCAGTCTGTACACACACACACACATATATATATATATAAATGTAAAAATTAAAAAACAATCAACTTGAAGTGCATTCGCATTTGTTATACTTGTAATTACCTCAATGTCCGAAATTTCTCAAGAGCTTATTTCAAAAGCCTCCGTAAACGTAAATGATGTAGAGAACAAAAAGTAACTCGACACACCTATAGTTAATACAGTGGCTCAGGAAGAGACCCTACAACTTGGTTCTTTACGAGAAAGTCTTGGACGGTCTCGTTCGTAAAGTTAACAACTTGGATGCAGGTATAGTGTGTTTGTGGAACGGCCATCTCTCACGCGTATAGCCGTGCTCGGCAAAGCGGGCTCTCTCGGCTCCGAAGGTCGAACACTTTCGAGCGTCGAGCACGGATTCCCGGCATCAGTGCTCGAAAAGAACGGCAGAGAGGCGGATACTTACATCTTGTAGTGGTGCTGCATGTGGTGACCGACTAGGTGCATGTCGGTGGCGTGCTGCTGTTGCTGCATCTGCTGGTGCTGCTGCTGCTGTTGCTGCTGCGGCTGGTGCATAGGCTGATGATGGTGAGTCTGCGGGGGGTCCAGGCTGGATGCACCCAGCAGGGTAGCGCTCTCCCTGAACAACGTTGCCACCTGCATCCTGGCTGTGTCGTTCGCGTTCTTGGTTTCACCGGAAGTGATCCGCCGTCGGCCGGCGTCGCGATGTCGCTCGCGTTATTCCTTCTGTATCCGGATCTTTACGCTTCTTCACCGTCGCCAAAAGAGTCGCAAGAACGGCTTGCTCTGGGATAGAAACGGATCTAGGTAATCCCTGCGTAACGTGAATACGGTTTCTTCGTGACGATGAAAGTCTACCGTACGTCCCCACGCGTTCGTTCCACGGCGCTCGGGATCGATACCGGCTCCGAGATCCTTCGAAGGTGATTATTAGGATCGCGGGTAGTTCCGAGAAAGGTTCTTCGGATCGCGTGATTGCGGAATAATTGTGGATCTTTTGCGAATCTTTCGATTACCACGACCGTGAGGGTGCTCGTAAATAATATCCCTTACTGCGTGTCTTTTAATTTCTAGAATCGTGAATAATCACAGGATGTGCGATGTCCAGTCTGTAGTGACAGCGGTTGAAGAATAAAATTATCAATTACTCCGATACGACTATCGTTCGTTTCGCTACCGAATCCCCCGACAAAACAATGGCTTGCAGAGAACGTGCCGTCGGCACTTGAAAAGCGCGGCTTTTCGCGTTCCTTGCTTCACGAACACCTGATTCGGAATAACACCTGATTAACGATCGCGGTATACACGCCGCGCGGCCAGCGGCACGACGACGCTCGTCGACGGCCACCGTCGCGG
>NW_017299509.1:653739-656725 GCF_001594075.2 Trachymyrmex cornetzi
CGACGTTTCTTACGATGACGTCTCTCCGCTCTCCGCTCTCCGCCGGCGCCGTCGACTCCGTCGAGCGTTGTCCGTGCCGATAACTCGCGATACCTCGCGATACTACGCCGAACGATATCGCGAGCCGTACCGTCGCGCAACTGAGAGGCGTACCGTCTGCGTATTCCACCGTGCGTATCTCCACTCGCACAGTCTCGCAGTCCTCGCAGTGCTGCGTGAAATCCTCCTGCGAGAGGGACTTGCTCGACGCTCAACACGCTCGCTCGTACGCACCGTGTTTCGCGGACGACTCGCAGACTTGTCCGCCGCTTTTTGCGTTTCTCCTCTGCTCTCGCGAGTGCCTCTCCTCTTTTTCTCTCTCTGTCTCTCTCTCTCTCTCTCTCTCTTTCGAGTTCTCCTGCCCTCGCCTCCGCGGCGCAAACTCTCCCTGTCCCTCTCTTTCTCTTTCTCTTTCTCTCCCTCTCGTCGTGTAAACACGCGCGCACACACACACCGCAGAATCTGTAACCGCGGCAGCAAGAGTCGGCACCGCACTGCTCGACCGTATCGCTCGCTCGGCCGCTCGAACCGCACCGCTCGTACGTTTCCGTTGTTGCTCGACGACGCTCGGTCGTGTTCGGGTTCGAAGCCTCACGGCGGTGGAGGCGGTGGAGGCGGTGGTGGAGGCGGCGGCGGCGGCTGTGGCTGGTCCGGCATAGTCTGTCCTTTGCTACTTTTCACTCACGCCGATCTCCGTCTCTCTCTCTCTCTCTCTCTCTCTCTCTCTTTCTCTCTCTTGCCCTTCCTGTCTCTCCCGCCCGTCTCTTTCCCCCTCTCTCTCGCTCTATCTCTCTCTCTCTTTTACCGTGCGCGCGTTCGACCGCCTCTCTCTCTCTACCATTAAAGCCTCACCCTTCCTTCCCTCTTCCTTCCCTCTCGCTCCTCAAATGTACTTCTCCGTTTCTTCCTCTTCCTCTCTCTCCCACGCACGTGCGCTTCCTCTCTCTCTTCGTCGCTCGTCTTCCCTCCTTTTCTCCCACGATCGTTTCATCTCCCTTATTCCGCTCCCCTTCTCCTCTCGTCTCTCTCTTCTCGTCCGTCACACTCATCCACCTCCCACACCCACCGCCCTCCTCTTTCGCCCTCTTTCTCCCCATCTTTCTTCTTCTTTCTTCGTACGTCTCTCATTCTTTGCATCCTCCATTTTTGTTTTTTTTTTTTTCCTTTTTACGACTGTCCTCGTCCCGCTCGCGGCCAAGGATAGTCGATGAGCGGACTCGACAGGGTTAATCGATCGCCGGCGATCGATGGTAAATCATGGCACGCGCCCCGGCGATCGATTGAGATAGATCGATCGTAAGTGCAGCCCGCGCGATCGTTACCCGGTACGCGGCTACGTCGGCCGCATCGACGATAAGGCACTCCGCACTCCGCACTACCGCGGTGAGAGAGGGAGAGAGAGAGAGAGACGAGCGAGCGAGCGAGCGAGCGTATAACGGTCACTCTCCGCGCGCGTAACAGCCAACGACGAAGCCAGGGCCGAATTTACAACGGATCGGTACGTCCTTTCCACCTATGGACCGAGGACATTATGCAAATTAGCTCTCGCGCGCGCCGCGACCGGCAAGATTGTATTTGCGTGTGGATGTCGCAATGGCAAGATTCTTGAAGATGCGACCGGGGAAGACGGGTTCGCGCTCACATATTTACGTAGGTGATCTTTTTTTAGATTCTACACACTAGCGAGCCTCCTTCAGGCATCCCCATCTTCTCACCTTTATCTTCATTTCGCCTTACTCCTCATTTTCATCCTCACCTTCGTCCTCTCCGTTAGTACATCTTATATTGGCTTTTGTAATCTACTGACAATGCTGACAGTTTCGTGGTCGTAAATACGGCTCTTCGAAATACATTACTATCACTATACTGTCTGTGTGTAATGGAGCACTTCTTAGATGGAGAACACTCGATTCGATTCAGTTCTGTTTGGTTCAGGTGTACATGTGTAAAGTTACGAGCGATTATCGTGGCAGAAAGTTTGCGACAAGTATGTACAACGCCGAGCAGCAGTTGCTGTAAAGAAGGTCATAAATATTGCAAACAGTTCGACGACGAGTTTGGATTTAGATGATGCATTCTTAATTTCGATTACTGAAAATACTTGGCGGGGTCAACGTATTATGATGCTTCGTGCTCAAAATTACATCAATGACGCTGCATTACGAATGTTAGCATCTACCAGAAATATCAGGAAGTTGCGAATTTTTAAAGTCGATTCAAGAATAATTTTCAGCATTTTGCAATCGAAATCTATTTGGGAGTAAAATAACAACAATATTCAGAATCTTTATTCAGTAAAGTAACATCTCTTCATTCATTGTATCTACATTTTCTTAGACTTTGTTTAATTCTAAGTAGATTATTCTTCGCGAATACCGAGATTTTTACAGGTGATAGATAATGACGATGTGATCGTTGCCTAAATAAGTTATACCCGAACGTTTCTCGAATAGGAGCTCGTTTAAGATGCATTTTGAATTCTCTGATTGTGCGCGAGAGTTTCGAATTGAATATAAAATAAGTTAACGTATATATACGGGGGTTTAGAGAATAGCGAAGAGGATGAAATGCTCAAGTGCGACTGAAACGGGCAGATCTAGAATTAACAATCGGTTTTGCCGGATATATATATATATACATCTCTAATAACACACACCTATATTTTCCCTACGTTTTCATTACTCCTCGCAATGTAATCCCGGCGACGCCGATAAACAATTAACGATTGCGGTATTAATCGGCCACGTCGCGATGCGGCTCGCCTCATTCCTCATCATCGCCGTTAGTCGTCGTCATCGTTGCCCCTGCCGGTTGCACGCTGCCCGCCGTCGTCGTCGTCGTCGTCGATCGCGAGCGGCGCGATCGATCTCGCTCGGGGAGAAACGGACTAAATTATTATTCCCCAGAGTTGATTTCCGATTTCGTTCTCCGCGGGACACGACGACGG
>NW_017299509.1:656860-658237 GCF_001594075.2 Trachymyrmex cornetzi
CGGACGAGGTCCAGCTCCCGCGCGAGATCGATCTCCTTTTTTCCCCGCCCTCCTCACCCCGCCGGTTCTTATTAATAATCGATTGGAATAATCGATCGTATACTGTCGTATAGTCATCGCCGGTCATCGCTGCGTCCGCTCGCCTTCGCCCTGGCACACCGGTCCGTCTGCCTATATTCCGCTCCGCCTGGATGCACGACCACCGCCACCGCCGTCGCCGTCGCCGTCGCCATAGCGCGCCGCGCTCGCCGTTACGTTGTGCGTATGCGTCAGCACGTACAATATCTCTGCGTGCACACGTACTACGTGTGTTTGTTTGCTCGTGTGCGATGTGTACAATGCGCGCGACCGCGGAGCGCGAGGATGTGTTGCGACGGAGCAAGCGCGAGAAAGAGAGGAACGGAGAAAACGGCGTGTATGCGTGCACCTCTCTGTGTGTGCCTATGCGTACATACTATACGTGCGTGCACGTGCGTGTACGTGCGTGCGCACGTGTGTGGGTGCATACGGTGACCCTGCCGCGCTGGATGAGTGGGTGGAAAATCAGGGGCGTAGCGAGAATTTGGCGCACTCGCGCGAGAAATGCGCAACTGCGTCTCGTTGCTCTTTAACATCTCGTCGAATCAGGAGTAACAATATATTTTGCCGTGCGACTCTTGCGAGAAGAAGTTTGCGCTCTTCGTGAACGTGATCGTGCCTTGTACGATTCTCTCCGAGTCTTTTATATCTGTTTTTCCTGTCTTCTCGCACACACTTCTCTCTTTTCTGCGTATATATCTGTTTTGTTTCAAACACGGAATGCATTCGAAAGTGCGATCGAACAAAACAAATGTCGCGTTTTGGCTAAGTTTGTTGACTATCGAAATCCGCCTTCTTTCGCCAACATCTACCACGTTCTCTTTTTATTCTTCTTTTTGAACATCTAATACCTACTACGAATCTCTTATTAGCGTCTGATTTTCATACCTAGTTTTATTATTACATAAAAACTTTTCTACGTATATATTAAAAACAAAGAATTTCGAGCAATTGTATTATATTAATTATGTTTCTATCATCTTTGTTACGACTCTTAGACAATCTATTCTGTAATGAAATAATACGAAATCTCATGTACCAGATTTAACAATGTTCCACGCGATAATTCATAGACTTTCTCCTGATTAAATTTCCAAAATAGTCTTTAGGAAGCCACGATGAAATTCTACATATCAGGCGTTCGCTCTTCTCTCTCTCAAGGGTGTCAAAGCCAAAACCTCTTGACACGCTCCTGCCTGGAGCGACACGTGTCCGTGTATGCGTGTGCGCGCACGTGTGTGTGTGTGTGTGTGTGCGCATAGCCAGGTTGCCACGAGAGGAGGCTAGAAGGCGAGAGAC
>NW_017299509.1:658354-666200 GCF_001594075.2 Trachymyrmex cornetzi
AACACGCGCGCGTGAGAGAAGGACGGCGCGAGGTTGGACGAGGATCGTCGCTTCGCGAACGAGAGAGAGGTGGGATCAGCCTAAGGGGGGAGGGGGATAAGACTAGCACGCGAGAAAGAGGGATCCAGTCGGTTGAACAGCGACAGCGACATCGTCGAAGCCCACGTACACATACACACGGTCTACACACACGCCAGCGGATGCACACTGGGCCGTCAAGCTCGCGCACTACAGACTACCAGACTCCCACCACGAACTTTTGGAAAAATCAATAGAATACAAGAAAAGCCCATGGTGCGCCAGGCGAGCGGAGCCCTCTCCTCCGTCCACCCTCATCATTTCCCTCTCTTTTTCTCCCTCGTCTTCGTTCTCGCTTTTCCTCTCTCTCTCTCTCCTACCTCCCTTGCACCCACTACCCTCCCTGTTTCTCGCCGCATCTCTCGCGCGCACACGCGGTATCCGTGTTCGCCGCTGCTCGCAACAAAGAGAGGAAGAGATCGCGTGTATACACTGGCGATCGACGGAGATAGCCGGTATGCGTGCACGCACGATGGCCAAGGACGGAGATAAGGCCCATGGTAGGAAAGGGGGGCGGGAGGGAAAGAGGGAAGACTGAGGATTGTGTGCGAGGGTCTACGTGTATATCCGAGTGTATGCAAGAGAGTTGAACGGAGAAAGAGACGGAAGGCTAAAAGAGAGAAAAAGAGAAAGGAGAGAGAGGGAGTTGCAAATCGCACTATGAGCCTGGTTTTAGTCGAACAGAGATGGCGAACGCGAAGGGGAAAAGAGGGAGAAAAATGCGTCCGTGTGCGCTTAATAGACGGGGCGGGGAGAAAGAGAAAGAAAAAAAGTCGTCGCAGGAAAGATAGAGTGAGCTGAAGATACTCGCAGATACGTACATGACTCCATGCATGTCTAAGACGTGCGTAAGTTCCGTCGTTGGATAGAGAGAGAGAGAGAGGGGAGGGGGGAACGAGAAAGAAGGGAAGAGAGAGAGAAGGATGCCTGTATGTATGTCGCGCGCGAGAAAGACAGGAAAATACGCCGGTTCGGCCGAGCTAGCGCGAATAGCTCGCGACGAGTTACGTAGGAGAGCGTTCGCTAATGGGCAGGAGACGAAGAGCCATATGCAGCGAGATGCATAGGGAGAGGAGACAGAGACAGAGGCAGAGAGAGGGATGCTGCGCGCGCGAACGCTCCTTGTCCGTGTTGGTGCACCGAGCAGAAGATTTGCACGGTTCAACAAACGCCTCCCGCTTATGTATATGTGCAAAACTATGTACGAATCTCCTGGGGTAAATCGCACGTGTACATACGATGCACGTACTGCACGCGTACATGTGTGCTTGTGTACATACATACGGTGCTTGTATGCACACACACACACACACATATATATTATATGTATGTGAATACTCTGTTATATACGGGGTACGTCCCTGACCAATCGCGGCTCTTTTAATGATGGACTGCGCGAGCGGGCAAAAAGAAGTGTGTTTGGCGAAATTTTGCGGGTTGAAAATTAATTGGAATTAATCACGGAAGGAACACGCCGTCAGCTCGACAATCGCATATCACTTTAACACATATAACTGCGAAGGTAATAATATTGTATTTATCGAGACTATATTATGATTAATTATGATTTCTTTTTGTGCAATAAAAATTGATGTATTTATTATTTATTGTTTGATTCTTGACGCAAGTCTTCGGTAGTTTGTTTGATCGGGAACACTGTATATATTGAGCACGGGAGTTGAAATGGGACACGGGAGGTTTGTGATGTTGACTTTAAAACGACATGCCTAGTGTATTATCATCTTTATCGCTTCTGACGTATTCCCGAATGTGTGATAAAGTTGGAGAAGAAACACAAGAAAATGAAAAATCTTCGAAATAAAAAGTTTACTAGGTTGAAAGTGTTAAATATACTTCTAACGACGTGTTTCACTTTGTTTAACGAAAGTCAAATTGATTTAATCTTTAATAGCTTTACCGTTTTACGTGTTGCGTATGGTAAGATAACTGGGATGTTTAGAGACATATGCATTTTATTGAGCAACAACGAGGACAACACGACTTTAATGATTTTCCATACAATGATTTGATTCGACTATCATTGTATTTCGATACTGGTGTTATGGCATTCTCGAAAGTGTTAATACCTCGTTTGGCCGAGTGAAAAAAAAAAGCCATTAATTGATGGTGAGAAGGAAGGTGGAATACAAGCCGTTTCTAGTCTTTTCCTAGCACACCACTGACCAAGAGCGCGAACCGTGTACGTGCGTTTTCGCTCGATGAAAACGAGAAGCAGGACGACGCGGTTGGATTCCCCTCCCTCCCGTGATTGTGGTGCAGATTGCTCTCGTGTGCACCGCCTGCCAGTCACCCACGCCATGTTCTTGATCCCTCCTCTCCTCCAACCGCATTTTTCTCTCGTAGAATTTTTCTCGATTGCGAGGAGAAAAAGCACGCGCGGAGTTGTCTACGATTTGTTCTTTCGTCTAGATCACAGGCCGAGAAAGTGCCGTAGATCACGCGATGATTCCGAAGCCTACATTCGTAATAATTTTTGCAGACATGCAGCGAGCGAGCGAGCGAGCAGTCCCATCCGAGGAGTCTAAGATAATAGAAATATCTTGGTCGGTTCAGTCGCGGGTGCTGATAATCCGCGATTTTTCTTCACCTATTTTTACAGTCGGATAAAATTAACGGGCGGGATTTTTAGCACGCGCAGAATAATTTTGGTATTATGCTCTCTTAATTGTGCCAAGAGTATCCGGATGATATATTTGACATTCGTGGCTGGAAAAATATTCGTACGTAGCCGCCGCCGAAATGCATTATTAATTGAAACAAATGCGTTCTGCCGCGTAGTATGCACTTTCATTAGAGCTCTCATAATGAAGAAGTGTCACGAAATAATTAAACTTATGATGATAAAACGTCATTCCGTGATACTCGTGCGATGCTCGATTTTAGGTGCTCCGCGGAAGCATCTGTTTCGCCTTAGATAAAAAACCGTGGGGTATATCGAATTCATTCAAAATGCATATCCGACCGTGCCTTCCTTTCATTCGCAGCATTCTGGGTTCCCAACCTGGGTCTTTCCTGAAGCATCTATTCGAGTAATTATACGGAAAGGCGCGAAGCGAAGGGCAACGACGACAGATCCAAGCGGAATTGGAGCTTGGCTCCTACTAAACGGAACTGACCCAGCTTCGCGGCTTTCTACCCTTCTCTGATCTGCCTCTCACCCTCTCGCTCTCTAGCTCTCCCGTCCTCACCCCGCTCGCGATCTCCGTTCTCCCCCTCTCGGTGTTCGCCCTCCCCCACGGTCGCCCCGGCGCGGCGAGACACCCTCGAGAAGTTTCAATTTATACGGAAAGTCGTCATGACCGAATGCACAAATACGTGCGCCGTATCCCGACAGCTTACTAGTCCATTCATATCAGCTGGTACGACGTAAACACGCGGGGAAATCGTGGCGCAACAAGATCCCAGCTTTGTACCGCGACTCATCTTGAGCCGACGTACGTCATATTACCAGCGTGCTCCTCGTCGTGCCCTTTAATTGGCTTTCGAATGAAGAACTTGCGAGATTTTATCAACTATTTCTCTCTCAGGTCGTCGCAATTTTCCATTTGACGAAATTCCGACAGATCCATATTACATTTAGATTGAACGAATAATCGAGGGAGTCGGCTTCTTCAAATATCCGAATTAATATTTGAGAAATGTATTAAATATAAATACTAGTCTTTCTATCAGTATTTTCACATTCTAGTCAATGAATGTCTGAAACATTGGATCGGGGGTTCAAATATACTCGAGTTACGTTCCATTGATGTCTAAAGCATTGAAAGAATCCTGGATATTTTTGGCACATACATATCGACTGTAAAATTTAAAACATGTCAAAAATGTCTAATTCAAATTATATTTTATGAATATTGGAATTTTATGATATATTCAGCGAATATATTTCGAGCATTACCTACTCCACGAATATTCAAATCTATGAAAATTCAGAGAATGCAAAATACTAGTCGAGAGACGCACTCGATTGAGTGAAATGTGAGTTGCGTTCTACAATTGTGACGTCGCTTTCGGCACCGGAGCGGACAACGTACCACGCGGTACGTAAAGAAGCGAAAGGGCGACAGGATTGCACGCGTGGCCATTCAGTTTAAAGACCTTGAGAGGCACGCGACGAAAAAGAGCATTCCTTTGCTGCCACCGCCAGTCGAGGGCTGCCGGCGTTATGGTTGACGCCTTTTCTCGGTAGAGGTAGATGAGCGGTCGGAGGGGGACCAGACTGGGAACACCTGTCGTTATAAATTACCGCGATGTGTTACGAGTATAACGTGAAAGAGTGGTTGCGCGTCGCGCCACACCACGGCCTTCCTCACTCCCGCGACAATTTCACACTCATCTCGCATTTCGCGTATTCTCTCTGTACCGTATTGTGCTCCGTGTGTTGAGAAATTATTTTTTTTTTTAAATTCCGTGTGGTTAAAAATATATTACGATTGTAAGTCGAGATTTTAAGCACAGAGAGAATAATATAAGGGGAACAATAATGTTAAGAATATAATGTTTATGTTTCATCACGTTGCTTAAGCCTTCGGAGTTGATACCGAAATCTGTAATACAGTTGGATCTGTAAGATCAATATAATTTATGTTAATTGAACGGCACTAATTAATACAAGGAATTAAAATTACATACAATATTTTAATGAGAATAATCTAAATTTGCAATTATAACAAAGAAAATTAAATTGTTTGACAAAATTGACATTTTTGACAAAGAGGCTTATAATTAAATGGGTTCAATAGACCCACCGTCAGCTTTGGAAGATTAAATGTGTATATTAAGAGACTAATTATAACGACAAATGATTCTTGCATCTACATAATTTTCTGTCCATTTTTGATCTGGAAAATGAATAAGAAATTAAGAGTATATAATTGGATCGAGAATAGACACAGTCAGACAAACGGTCAAACAAGGTTTGCAACGATAATGAAAAAAATTGACAAATTTTTAATAGCCAAGTCTCCTCCCTGCTAAACACGCGAGTGACGGCACGTCGAGAATCTCTCCGTTTTCCATCGTAATGGAGCGAGGAATTATTTTCAGCTCGAAGTAAGGGAGGGTGGCAGGTATATTATCGCAAGCCGAGGAAATCTCCGCGCGGCTTTATCTCGGGCCGGAGCCACCCCTTGGCGCGGCAACGAAATTCTGAATACGTCACTGGTGTCAACCCCCGCGTGGTAGGCAGAGGGTCGTGTACCCTTCCCCGGCTGTGTGTATGCGTGTGTGCATGTGCATACGTGTGGGCCGCACGGCGGGGTGTGTGTGGCGGTGAGAGGAACGCGCGGAACGCTTTATGAATGGAATGTTTCCACGCCAAGTGTGGCGAGAGAGGCACCCGTGTGTCCCGCGTGTAAACACAATAATACCGACGTTTCCATTCATCAGGTCGACCCCGGCGGAGTGGAGCGACCTCGAGAAATGCCTTTGGAGGCGCCACGTGAACTTTGTGTAGCGCGCGTGTGTGCGCGTCGCTCTCTTTCTCTCTTTCTCTTGTCTTTTCCTTTTTTTTTTGTGCCCTCGCCAACCCTCTATGGCTATTTAAAAGACGATTCGGATCTCGACCGTGCCGTCGACCTCGATTCATTTATCGTCCCTCGCGTCTGTTTGCGCATTCGCGAGTCCAGAGGCCGATTATGTTGCGCAATTTGGTGCTCCTTGAAATTTCTTCGCTTCCAGTACCGCAATCAGAAACGTAATTCGACAATTAATGGAAGCGTAGTCAGAAACGTCCGCGTGTCGACGAACGTAACGGGAATTGCGTGCGCTGGCAACTGACGCTTACATCTGTAAATGCTTAATCACCAGACAATGAAAGGTTTACCAAAGGAAATAATATCAAGGAAATTTACACGGCACGTTCTGTTCTCTTAAATACACTAAATAACAAGAAAACGTCACAATTCCGAGGAGCGAGAAAATAAATTCCTAACCGATTTAACGAAGTAATATTATGTGCGGTAAAAGCGATTATTTTAGGACCGCGAGTCTACGAAGAATGATTGCAAATGTCGGATCGCAAATATATATACAAAATACGCACGAACAAAAATATGGAGTCTGTGCCTATATATTGGCGGATCTAGAAATTTGTGAAGGGAGGCCATTAGCACATTTTCAAATATGAAAAGATAGAAAATATTAAATTATTACATTGAAAAGTATTATTAAATGTGTAATACATAAGATTCGTAATTTTATTTCAAATTATATATTAACACACAAGAAAGAATAACACAATGAAATCTGTGTTTCTATATCTAAGAATTTCTTAAATTAAAAAATATTTTTGGAATATTAAAATTCAGCATTTTACAAATATTTAAATAATATTAAAAAATATATAACATTTTGCTGTAAACATTTTTAACAATGGAGACTTCAAGGCGCCTATCAAAAATCTGATCGAAGACTATAAACCACGTGATTTTTTTTACATGACACAGAACACCTTGCAAAACGTAACGTTACAGAGATTACTGCACTACTTGTTAAATAACGCGCAATCAAAATGGTCAACTACTGCCAAGCATGCTCGCGTAAAACTGTTAATAACGAGCTTTCCATTCAACAGGTCGACCGTGCGTCGCGACGCGAACCGGCCTCTAGATGCACGTTTTAGAGGCGCCACGTGCAGCACGTGTCCTCTCTCGTTTCTCTTTCTTTTATGCAACACGAAGAGGGAACAGATGGCTATTTAAAGGGCGATTCGAATACGGGTCGCAGCATGCAACTCGCGCATTGTTCAAATTATCTTTGTTTCCGTGTCGTCGAAAATAGCGTCGCTCGCCGGTCGCCAACGCGAGGAGGCTCCGTCCACTGCACTGGTGAAACGATGCCTTTTATATATCAGTAGCGATAACGCAATTATCGTGTGATTCAACAGCATTAAAAGCCTGTACGCCAGGAGCATTTTTCCCACGCTCGTTTATATTTTATTTTATCGATTGCTTATTTGAAATAAGACATTGCGGGGCGGACACGCCGCAATTACCTTAGAATGATAGGGTGGAGTAAAAGGCGGTTTTCATAGGGGAGCGCTACACCGCCTCGCTGATATTGAAATATTTATGCCCTATGCAAATTGCTTGATTTCTTCTCTTGTCTCTAGCGATACTTTTTTTATTTTGACTTCGGTTATATATATAGACGTGAAATTACGCGTATGTCGTATATATACGCAATCTTACATTTTTAACGCGTTAAATATTTACGGATTCCTTGAAAAACATGGACTTTTCTTTAACATAAACTAAAAATCCGAGTCAAACGTAGCCGTAAAAATCTTTTTTTTTTTTTGGACTCAAAGGTTAAAAATGTACGTAAACAGAGATTTCAAAATACAAAATTCGAAATAAGATAATTGCGTATACTGATATATACATATATGTTAATATATTGAGTGCTTAATTAATCTTCTCTACCTAAGGATAAAATATTAAATCGCGCGTTGAAACGTAGCCTACGGAATTATTAATGTCTGCGCGTTTTCGCGTTATTATTCGCGTCGCTGCACCGTCGCGATTAATGCGCTAAAATGCATTGTCGGCGAATAAGGAGAGTCGCGCGCGCCGACTTCGTAGCGGGCATTCATTTTGTAGCGCATCTACATTTCTTATGACTTCATACTTAATTCAGGCCTTCGTAGACTTCCGGGAAGTATTACGAAAGCGTGAGAGAGAAAAAAAGTGAAAGAGAGAGAGAGAGAGAGAGAGAGAGAGAGAGAGAGAGGGGGAGGGAGGGAGGG